>NW_028317819.1:5345500-5509500 GCF_062004578.1 Staurois parvus | reverse complement strand
TGTTTGCTTTGGTAGTTTTAAAAAGCATAGAGAAAGGTTAGAACCTCATGTCTGGGTTTTATTTTTGCCAATGTTCCCATTTGGTGGTGTTCATAAAACTTTTTGTGCAGTCCTACATTAAGAAAAAAAATCAGAATCTGTCCAAGTGGGATACCATAAATGTTTTTAGCAGAATTAGAAAGGCTTATAAAACTGTCAATTTTTATTGCTGTGTGTGTCCCAGCAGGGAAGACCAACCACACTTCATGTGTGATGTACAAGGAGAAACCTCCCTAAGGCAGGCCACAGATTATGCAATTTTCTTTCTGTGGCAGGAAAGAAAATCGCTTGATTCCCTGAATCTCGTGAATCCCTCTTGCAGTGCTATTGTGTTCTGTCAAAGAGGAGCCTTCCCTGCTGGAAAAACACAATTAGTGTTTCAGGCTATAGCCAGCAGTACTAATCGTTCAGGAAAAACCCGACTGGCTGGTTGTACAGGAGTTGATCAATAGAACAACTTGTGTACAACAAGGGTGCCCATACATGGATCTAAATTCGGCCAGTTTCTGCTGAACCAGACGATTTTCAATCCATGTATGGCCAGCAATTAGCTGGGACAAGACTCCAACGCTAAAAACTAGAGGTTGCCACATTTTATCCAAAACTAAAAATAACTGGTTTGCCTAGAGTTAAGAGTTTTTATATTCATTTGGTAATGGTAACTTTATTACAGAGTGAAAACGAGTGGAGGGACAACTAAAATTATATCTAATATATATAAATATATATCAACCAGTAAAAGATGACAAAATTGCAAAAGTGTGTATGATTAGTTTAAAGTCATCAATTATATATTCCCTAAAAAGATCAATTTTTACATTTTAATTGTTCAAGTACCTGAATTTGACATGCATAACCATATCCCCTGAACAAAAAATTGGGAGAGGTAGGGGCAACAATGGGAGCCAATCATGCAGTACATGAACATGTGCTAATGAGTAACAAGCTGAGGGTACAGAGAAATTATCTCATCAGTCTGCTATTGTTCCTTTTTTGTCCGATGGAGGGAACCTAGCTCTGTTGCATACCTACAGTAGAGGAAAGTCACATCATCGGGGCTGTGTACATCCTAGGGTTGGTTGGACAGAAAAACAAATGTTTTCATAGGGAACAGCTCCAAAATATTTTAATTGTGTATTCAGCTTTTTGCCTGGAGGTCAGATTTAAAGGGATAAAGTGGGTGATATCAGATGTAAACATTTTCAACATCACCATAAAAGACAGTTTTTATCAATAACAGGCACATTTGGATAGACACAATCTGAAGGAAAGTCCCCTGTGTAGCTTAGAAGGAAAGGAAATATAGAAGTAAATTTCACACTCTTCATTTGGATGGAAAGGCACAAGGGTTTCCTGCTTGCGTATCTATATTTGAAATGGGCAGTTCTTGCCCAAAGTGATTTGACAACTCTTGTAAACCACATTATTATTTTCAAACATCTGGGCAGATAATTCAGATTGGTTAATTCTCAAAAGCAATAAGCTAATATTATCAATACAAATTCTGAAATATTTCCTCATATGTTAATAAGCATTGGAACACTTGTGACCATAAAAACAGTATGTAGTTCTCAACTTCCGTCCATCTGCAAATGGCTCATAAAAGTGGAGGAACTGAATCAGATGGCAAATCTGTCTCTAACCTCTCATAAAAACGAGAGATCTACTCCAAGACGTGGGGTCTGTGGAATATGTTTATCTATTTAGAAGGTGAGGCCTTCTTGTATGAGAGTAATAAGTATCAGCTCTAACCCCTAACCCCCCAACCGTGCCCCCCCTTTTTTTTTTCTTCTTTCTTCCTCCTCTTTCCTTCTCCTTCTTCCCCTCCTTTCTGGGCCCTTCTCTTAATATGTATTCTCTCTTGCTGTTTGATATTATTTTATAAAAAACTTAAATGGGGTAGTTCCATTTTTTTTATTCCCCCCCCCCCTCGTGGGAATCACAGTTCAAGTTTTTGGGGTACAGGGCTATGTCGATCTCAGATGAGCATTCTGTTATTTTCTGATGTTTTTCATTTTCTATTGTTCTACATTACCCTTTATCATCTCAAGCTGTACAAATTAATCTTGTCTTTGTACCCAGATGTTTACATACTCTGTTATGGATGCTACCTTATGTCAATAAACTTTAATTTGGGGGGAAAAAAACAGTATGTAAAACGCAGTTCAAAAGGATTATCACATAAATTATCACTCCATCAAATATGACCAGCTTCTGCCTGGAGATAGCCCTGTGGTTCTAAGTGGTATCTATTGAGGAATGCGGGGAATAAACTATGATAAAATACAATTTGAAGAGTTTAGTTATTAAATATCTATTTCTTTGGGAAAAAAACACGTATCTGTAAATCCCATATCTCAGATTTCAGTACAGGACACAACAATTAATTCTTAAACTATGCTTCTACATTCAGGTGATTGGACACTTGCAAAAGTTCTGCTGAGACCGACTGCCCCCAGTGTACCCATACGACCCCAACCACTCTGTGAGGCTCCAGTTTTCTTAGCAAGCAATAAGGTGATCACAGAGAAATAAAGGGCAGGACCTGTGTCCTGTATTGTACTAAAAGATATGGAATTTAAAGGTATGTCACAATTGCTATCTTAAGCTGCCCAAAGATGAATCCAAATTTGGCCAGTTCAGCAGGGACCAGGAAAGTTTCAATCCATGTATGGGTAATGTGGTTGTACAGAAGTCGATCTACCGATTGACTTCTGTACAACCGCCTTGTTGGAAAATTTCCTCTTTATCGGCACTACAGGCTATAGCCTGCAGTGCTGATCTGTGTATTCTGATCATGGAGAAGTCTCCCCACTGTCAGAATACAATGACACAGCACGAAGAATTCCCACATCCACCTTCAATGTGTGGATGGATGAATAAAAACCTAAACCATCTATGGCAAGCCTTAATCACATAGTACAGGGTCAATAGACTGGAATAAGCAGTTGAAAGCAGAAGCACCTTGAAGCCAAAGCATGGATCAGCAGAGGCTCAAACTGCTGCATGTCATAAAATAGTAATAGATGGTGGTCCTGCAATTAAGAAAAACAAATGCTAGATGCTGTGAAAAGCCCAAGAACACAGATATGCTTGGGAGAATGGGATCTGCTAGTGAAGTAGGGACTTTCCCTGGAAAAAAAGTATAAATAACCACCCAGCTGATTGTAAGAGGAGGTGAAGAATTAACTTCATGTAATATTAGTGGTAAAAAATCTTTAGCGGCTTTCGATAAGATGGTCCAGTCCCCTTTGTCTTCTGCAAATGTAAGTGCAACAAGCAAATCAGGTTGTAACCCATGGATGTACTTGGGGGGAGGAGAAGTGAAGAACATTTATGGCTGTTGACACCCACTGTTTCCAGAGAAGCCTCTGGAGTAGATTAGACATAGCAGCTAGGAAAAAGAACACTAGAAGTGTAAATTACCCCATAACCTTTGTCTTCAAAACCACTTGTGTGCTTAGAACTTCACCGTGTCTTGAACGTTTAACGGACTGAGTGTGGTGTAAACTACAAATCCAAACAATGATCCAACAAGACATGTATAACATGGAACCAGCATATAACAATACCGGGAAACCCTTTTACCTTGTCTATAACTCTTGTCCTGTCTAGGGTCCAAGCTTCATTCGGCATGGTGGGCATAACCCTGAAGAGGTCTTCAGGGTCTGGGTGCCATAAGAATGGACCACTGCTCTGGACCTACACAGCACCTTGTGACTAGCTCACTCCTTGCACCACTTACCAAGGAGAGAGTTGAATGCAGTATTCAGTGCCCCAAGCAAAGATTACAGGCCAGGCCCAGTTACAGTTCCCAAGACTGAGGAGTAACTGATCCAGAAACATTTAGCGAGCCATAAGGCAATAAGCGGTAAGATCTTGACAGAAGTGTCAAAGTGTCATCAGTCAAAGTAGGACAGGAGACTGGTGAAAAAGAAAAAAAAAATCTTCCACAAGAGGAAAAAGGTACAACACTAAAGGACACAAGACAAAAAAAAAAGGCCCCATGGGCAGAGTTATATGGGTATGCTTGGGGGTGGTCCCAGCAAAGCGCTTTTGCCAGTGTCCAATTACCTGAAAGTTGCACCATATAACCCATGATCTGCAATTCCTGTGTCCTGTACTATGCAATTAAGATAACCCCATCCACATGATATTTAGGTTTGTGAAGTGGATATCTCCATGAGAAAGCTATTATGAGGTCAAATAAATAATATCTCTAGAGGTAGAAACATCTGACCGGATCATGGTCATTCTCTTGTACAATTTCGGCATAAACAAGTGTGATCCCTCAGACGAAGCATCCATGTTTATGTGCCTGACATCAGATTCTCAGGGGAACAATAGCAATTATCCCAGAAACGTCACCTAAATCAAATTGCTTTGCTCCATGACCCAGAAGTCTCTGCACAGATTAAAGGCAGCCCTCAATCAAATGACCAAGTAAGAATTATTTTCAGTAGGCATCTTATAGAAAACCTGTCATAAGAGAAATATGGGGTTTGCTGTGGCTTTTTAGCTTGCATTATACCTGCAATTTCCTCGATGGTGTTTGCACGCATATCTAGCTGAACTGTTCCATTGATGATGCAGCTTCTCAGTTCAAACAGGCTGTGCAGAGAAAGGGTGGCTACATACGGTTTACTCCAGCGCTCACCTCCATCTTCTACATCTTCTTCAAACTTTAGCCACCTGAATGTAAGGAAACCAATATATTTTATTTGCCATGACAACATTCACAGGGTGATGAATGGATCTGAAAGAAATAGTGCTTTATGCAGTGTAAAATGGGATTTTGTGCATGATTCTGCTATATATAACATTAACAGTTTAGATGACTTATTAACAGTTAGTTGTGATCCAAAATGTTATCAATATTCATTCCTATGACTAAATTAAGTCACATCTCATGAAAAAAAAAAAGATTTGTAACATAGTATGAATATAACCAAAAACTGTTTACACATTGGTGGTTATTTACTAAAACTGGAGTGCAAAATCTGGTGCAGTTCTGCATAGAAACCAGCTTCCAGGTCTTACTGTCAAAGCTTAATTGAACAAGCTGAAGTTAGAAACTGACTGGCTACCATGCATAGCTACACTAGATTCTCTGTGGACCAATTTTAGTAAATTTCCCATATAAAGAGATCCAACCAATTAAACTGACTTTATGGCTCATTATCTTAGGTAAAAACTCCTACCTATAAAGACTTGTGGCTTTTTACCTAGCCTGTGATTGACCAATATACCATTACAGTACACATGCAGTAAAGGGTTATTTCCCCTGAAAATGATCACCTGCCAAGTGTAAAGATTATAAAATGTTAAATAGCTTGCATATATGAGAAAAGGTGCACCCAGTCATTCTGTGTTTAAAAACCCCCAAAAATCCCTGTCTGCACCACTGTCCCATCTTTGCTGCAAAGTGCAACTATATATTATCAACCTGAATACACACATATACAGTGTGGAAAATGCTGCAATCCCTGTGCGTTTCCCTCACTGCATTGCAATCAGTGTGCTTTGCGATCTGCTGCATTGTGAATTCAAAGTTAATGACATGCCAAACGCAGGTCTGAAACACAGAGCGTTTGCCTGCACTGGATCGCATGTCACAAAATAAGCATTCCAGTGCATTTTTTTGTGCTATGCGGTGCAACTTGAGTCCATTGAAAATGAATGGGTTCAACTCGCACCGCACATTGACATGTGAATTGCACAGGAATGCCGTGCGGTTCCTGTGTGATTTACATGTGTGCTATAGCGGCTAAGGGGTTAATTTACTAAAACTGGAAAGTGCTAAATTTGATGCAGCTCTGCGTAGAAACGACTCTAGCTTCTAGGATTTTTGTCAAAGCTTAATTGAACAAGCTGAAGTTTGAAGCTGACTGGCTACCATGCTCAGCTGCACTATATTTTGCACTCTCCAGTTTTAGTAATACAACCCCATATTGAGATCATATACCAGCACCTGTATTTTTAGTGGGAATTTTCTATGCATTGTGTACTTGCATGTTGGTTGCAGCTCACAGTGGACACCACACAAAAGAAGAACCAATCATCGACTAGGGAAATCTGGGCATATTTTCTAACCACAAATTGGAAACATTTGTTCCATTTATGATTGCTATAGAGCAAACACAAAGACCACAGTCTATTTCATGTGGCCCTCACACCTCCCTACAGCTGTGGAACCCCCTCATCTCTGTTCCCACTTATCTCAGCAGTTGGCAGCAGTGAGGAGGACAGAACTCCTCCACCAGATCCTGCACTTCCCCGTGCAGCCGCAGAGAGGCTTTTCCCTGCCCACAACGTCTCAGCAGTCGGCAGAGAGGAGAACTTCTCCTATAGGGCCTGTATCTGTCTATGCAGCCACAGCACCCCCTCTCCTCTGCCACCCCTGGTCTCAGCATTCAGCAGACTCTGTCAACTGACTCCAGATCTGCACTGGTCCTCCTCCAGACCCTGCACTTTCTGCTTTCCAGATCCACCCCCAGCTTCTTCCTGGCAGCAGCACAGGGTTAGGGGGGTGCACTGTGATGTAAGGGAGGGAGGATGGCTCGTGGCATCTAATGTAAGGGGAGGGGGGGTGCTCTTGACATCTGCTTATATATATTTTATTATTAGAATAATACAATTCTATGCAAGTCTAAAAAAGGAGGGTCGCACAAAGGTGTTATCTTCCTCCATTATTGGAGACAGCTCACACAGAACACCGTGGCAGAACCATCTTCTCTCTGAGCAGCCTCCAATAAAGTTTCTTGTGGATGATGCCAGTGGTGTGCGACCCTCCTTTTCAGGCTTGCATCATCTGCTACAGGAGTATGAGTGAGCTCTGTGTCGGTCTGCCCCTGCCCTTAGCAGCTTAAGTCTTATGTTATTACTATACATTTATATAGTCTTACAGATACAACCAACTCTTTGAGGGCAACCATAATGGTGATGCAGACCGCAAGAAATTGAGTTTGACACACCTGCTATAGAGTATGACACCAGTGAACTGATGAGGGCATACTGAAAATGTTGAGCTGGCCTTTACATTACTGGACAAACGTCGACTTTATTAAGTCCTACTGAGATACATTTAATACATAATATATTGTATTATACTATGTGCCAGTTTATATGTGACATTATATTGTGACTTCAAAATACTTCATTGGATTTGGCCAGATAGCAGGGGTTATTTTGGTTTTAATTGCTTTTCAATTAATAAAGAATTGTGTATTTTCCAATTTTTCACAGGCTCTTGTAACTTCAAGTTTTTATGTATAAATTTGGTTCTTGATTTTTGTACATACGTAGATTATATTTTGGAGTGTGTAGTAGTCCCCAGAGAGATTAATTTTTTGGGAGCAGAGTTGGATAGGTTTAGATGACCCATGGAGATTTCAAACAAAGGGCAGAGAAACCAAACTGATAAGAGGCATGGAGGAGCTCAGCCATGAGAAAGATTAGAGGAACTGAATTTATTCTCTCTTGAGAAGAGGAGATTAAGGGGGGATATGATCAACATGTATAAATACATCAGTGGTTCATATAGTGAACTCGGTGTACAGCTATTCACCCTGAGGTCACCACAGAGGACTCTTTACATCTGGAGGAAAAGGAATTTAACCTTCAAATACAGAAAGGTATCTTCATAGTAAGAGCTGTGAAAATGTGGATTAGACTCCCTCAAGAGTTGGCTCTGGCCAGCCCAGTGGATTGCTTTAAAAAAAGGCCTGGGTTGTTTCTTGGATACACAGAATATAACTGGATATTAACATTTATAGGTAAAGTTGATCCATGGAATATTGGGTTGTCTCACAGGGGATCAGGAATGATTTTTTTCCCTGCAGGAGCAAATTGGATCATGCTTTGCTGAGTTTTTTTTTTTTCCTCTGGATCAATTGAGAGTATAGAATTATAACATTTATTTATTTATTGTAATATTTTTTTTTATGGTTGAACTAGATGGACTTTTGTCTTTTTTCAGCCAGACTAACTATGTAACTTCAGACTATTAGACTATAGCCGTCTCTTTGTTTTTCTTTTGTCAATCTGTGTTTTCTAAGTTAAAGTATAATTAAAGACAAAACTTTTAGTTTAGATAGAGTGGTGAGGGATTAAACAAGCTGTCAGGTTTCATTTTATATCTGTGCCACCATTACCGAGATTAAACCTAACAAAATCCCAAAGTTTGGGTTGTTACCAGAATAGGAAAAGAGGAGCAATCTTCCAATGGGGACACTAGTTCTGATGACCCTGGTGACAACCTTGCTTTAGAGGGATTTCCTCTCTCTTCCTGTTTTGGCTATGGGACAGGAAGTGAAGGGAAATTGCCCAATGGGATGCAGATGGAAAAAGCAATAAATAAAAAATAATTCTGACGGGTTATAACCTTCCTTTTCTCTATCCAAAAGGAAGATATTTTGCATTCAGTTTTACTATAACAGCTGAACAACCCTGTCAATAAAGTGTGTTTATAGCCAAACTTTTATTTCTGGATGAAGCATGAAAGAATTGAAACCCCATCAGGTTCTACTTGCTTCCTCTGTCCATGCTGGGGAGATTGGACCCCCTATTTGTCTTGGTGACTCTGGGCTAGAAAGTGATGGGAAATTCATAGATTTTCAGTTGCCATCTGAACAGGAATGGAGGAGAAATCTTCCAATGGGGATACCTTTTTCTGGGACAACTGCCTAAAGGGGGATTTACCTCACCTTGGAAAGGAGTCCAAAAGGACACAGACAGCACAAAAAAAAGACCTAACAAAGTTTTTCGATCATTTCATGATGTCTCCAAAAAAGTTTTGGTTGTAATTACATTAAGTTAAAATCTCATATACCTACAGCTTTCATTAAAGTATAAAATGGTAATGCTGCCATGAAGGTCCTTGTGCAAGCACTATAGGGTGACAACACTGTCCCTGCTTCCCTGTTGTGTTTTCCTGCATTGTGACTCTGGGGTCGATTTACTAAAACTGGAGAGTGCAAAATCTGATTTCTATGTAGAGTTGCAACAATCAGCTTCCAGGTTTTTTGTCAAAGCTTAATTGGACAAGCTGAGGTACTTGTCTGTTAATTCACCGGATTTAGTTATATAAATAAATATATATATATATTTTTTTATATGTTTAACTAAAACATATAAAAAAAAATATATACATTTATTTATATAACAAATATATATATATATATATATATATATAAGTAAATAAATCTGGTGAATTAACAGACAAGTACCCAAGCTGAAGTTAGAAGCTGATTGGCTACCATGCACAGCTGCACCAGATTTTGCACTCTCTAGTTTTATAAAATCAACCCCTCCATCACACTGGAGTCTAAGCCTGGGTTCACATATATGCAGTGTGGTGTATCGCATGTGATTCCTGTGCAAGTCACATGCGATTTGAGTGTGGTGAGATTGGAGCCATACATTTTGGAAAGTTCTAATCACACCCACACCAAAAAGGTGCAGGGCCCTTTTTTTGGTCCGCACTAGAATCGGATCGCATGGGTATTCACACCTATGCGATCCGGTTCTGCACATCACAATGTGTTTTGCAGACCGCTTTCGGGGTGTTGTTAACATACATACCCGCAGCGCTTTGCATGAACAAGGTGCGATTCTGATGCGGTGCGGAATTTGGACAGAAAATGTTGCGAATTTCACACCGAATCAGTGCGAACGGGGCTCAAAGTGAACAATTCAGCACACAATGCCATGCAGCCATTAGCGGAGTGCATGTCGTCAGAAAGTGATTGCAGAGAGGTTGCAAAAGATCAGCAGCACTGAGGTATAACAAAGGGTAAAAACTAGTAATTTGTTAAAATTTGTTATGATATTGTTTATGATACACTGTGTTTTAGGAAAAGAAATGCCATTCACTTGGGTTTTACACCGAATTTAACTAAAGCAAAAAACAATCACACTGTGCATTTTTCAAGTGACTTTTAGCATATTAGGTCTATGTCATATGATCTGCCATCATCAGTAGCCCGCAAGGGGATATTTTGTCAGTCATCTTTCACAGGTCACTGTCACTAAGACAGGAAACAAGGTGAAATGTCCTAATGGGGACACAGACATTAATAAAAACACTGTAGATCTGATACAAAACATAGCTTTCACTAGACTTTCCCATTCACTGCATTACATCTTGGCATTCTGCAGCAGTCTATTTATACACCATGGTTCATTTCTATAGGCTGTTACAGCAATGATTCATTTCTATTTTTTAACCCGGACTTCGCATATTTTTTTCTTAATGAGTAAAGAAGTGATAATTGTTTTTGACAATTGAACTCTGCAAAGCTTGTTATGCTTTCAGAAAAGCAATTGCATTGTGCAGATGTGTCAATGACACCACTGTTAAATAGGAGATAATAAAAACAGTGTTTTTGCTTAATGTTTACAATGGTGAATTGTCTAGTGAATTTATCGTTGATATAATTTAAGGTTTAATTAGCTTACTTTCATACCAGGTGTTAAATATTAGAATTATCAACATGATTTGATACTTCAGCTGATTAATAGAAACTTGATAGCCAACTCCTAGAATTGAGAATTCTTTTTTCCCAATTAATTTTAACCCAGAACCTGTTAAAACTAATCTTCAATATGTGCACTGCTGCGTCTTTAAAATATAAAATTGTTAAAAAGTTTGTACAGAAAAACATTTTTTTTTAGTTTTGAACAGGTAAGAGAAGGGTTAATACCACATCAGGTTTTTTTTTCTTTTTTTTTTGTTCTGTCTGTGTACCATTTTAAAGATTATTCTTCACTTCCTATCCTGGAGAAACCTCCCAGGAATTTTCCTCTAGGAGAGTTGCCACCTGAACAGTGGTCCTTATTGGAAGACTTACCACTACCTCTTTCCCTCACTTCGCAGTGACAGTGGTCACCAGTAGAAATAGAGCAGTGCATCTTTCCAACAGACTGGAATAAAAACTGTGCAGGGGATCTAACTCCTCACCACTGAAAAGAAAAAAGATTTTGCATTTACACTTTGAAGCTGAAATCCGGGGGAGGTCAGACATTACTAGTAGATTCACTACGCAATGAAAGGGTTATCTGCTCCTTTGTCCTAGGGAATAATGATCAATGTGATATACTTGCCTTATTCCCCCAGACTTTTTCCATGCTGTAAGACCTGTTATGGGACTGCCCAACCAGTCACAGATCTCTGATACCTTTTTGGTACAGTGCAGGACCAGAAGTCATGCATTGTAAATGAGGTTGCGGATGGAATCCCCATAAGCCAGAATGTTTGACAGCAGAGGAAAGCAGCGACTGCCAGGGAAGCAAGCTATAAAGTACGGTAAGTACGTTACCTTATTCACCATCCCCTAGGCGAAATAAGTTGATGGATCAACTTACATGAAATCAGCCTGCCCAAATAGGTCCCTGCACAGCCAACTACGTTTTGATTCATGTATGGCCGCTTTAATGTAATTTGCCTGTGTGCATACAGTGGATATAAAAAGTCTACACACCCCTGTTAAAATGTCAGGTTTCTGTGATGTAAAAAAATTAGTTCATTTCAGAACTTTTTCCACCCTTAATGTGACCTATAAACTGTACAACTCAATTGAAAAAAAAACTGAAATCCTTTAGGGGGGAAGTAAACATAGAAAACTAAAATAATGTGGTTGCATAAGTGTGCACACCCGCTTATATCTGGGGATGTAGCTGTGTTGAGACTTAAGCAATCACTTTCAAAATCATTTTAAATAGGAGTCAGTACACACCTGCCATCATTTAAAGTGCCTCTGATTAACCCCAAATAAAGTTCAGCTGTTCTAATAGGTCTTTCCTGATATTTTCTTTGTCGGATCCTACAGCAAAAGCCATGGTCCATAGAGAGCTTCCAATGCACCAGAGGGATCTCATTGTTAAAAGGTATCAGTCAGGAGAAGGATACAAAAGAATTTCCAAGGCATTAGATATACCATGGAACACAGTGAAGACAGTCATCATCAAGTCGAGAAAATATGGTGCAACAGTGACATTACCAAGAACTGGGCGTCCCTCCAAAATTGATGAAAAGATGAGAAGAAAACTGGTCTGGGAGGCTGCCAAGAGGCCTACAGCAACATTAAAGGAGCTTCAGGAATATCTGGTAAGTACTGGCTGTGTGGTACATGTGACAACAATCTCCCGTATTCTTCATAAGTCTGGGCTATGGGGTAGAGTGGCAAGACGAAGCCTTTTCTTACAAAGAAAAACATCCAAGCACGGCTAAATTTTGCAAAAACACATCTGAAGTCTCCCAAAAGCATGTGGGAAAATGTGTTCTGGTCTGATGAAACCAAGGTTGAACTTTTTGGCCATAATTCCAAAAGATATGTTTGGCGCAAAAACAACACTGCATATCACCAAAAGAACACAATACCCACGGTGAAGCATGGTGGTGGCAGCATCATGCTTTGGGGCTGTTTTTCTTCAGCTGGAACTGGGGCCTTAGTCAAGGTAGAGGGAATTATGAACAGTTCCAAATACCAGTCAATAATGGCACAAAACCTTCAGGCTTCTGCTAGAAAGCTGAACATGAAGAGGAACTTCATCTTTCAGCATGACAACAACCCAAAGCATACATCCAAATCAACAAAGGAATGCCTTCACCAGAAGAAGATTAGAGTTTTGGAATGGCCCAGCCAGAGCCCAGACCTGAATCTGATCAAAAATCTGTGGGGTGATCTGAAGAGGGCTGTGCACAGGAGATGCCTTGCAATCTGACAGATTTGGAGTGTTTTTGCAAGGAAGAGTGGGCAAATATTGCCAAGTCAAGATGTGCCATGCTGATAAGACTCATACCCAAAAAGACTGAGTGCTGGAATAAAATCAAAAGGTGCTTCAACAAATTATTAATTTAAGGGTGTGCACACTTACGCAACCATATTATTTTAGTTTTTATTTTTACTTCCCTCCACCTAAAAGATTTCACTTTGTTGTTCAACTGAGTTGTACAGTTTACAGGTTACATTAAAGGTGGAAAGAATATTGAAATGATTTATCTTTGTCTCATTTTTTTACATCACAAAAACCTGACATTTTAACAGTGGTGTGTAGACTTTTTATATCCACTGTACCTCACAACCCAGGGACAGAGATATCATTCTAACCACAGCATGATAATGTCATCACGCTTCAATCAATGACATTGTAATCTTACAGGTGAATTGGGGATATATGTAATATTCCTTTGTTGGGGGAAGGTTTCCAGTGGATGTAGCCAACAGCTCATCAAAAGTGTTATCAAAAGGCTGCATATGGATAGGAATAGGGTGTCCCAGATTCTGTATTGCTGAGGGCATAACAATATGCAACCAATCAAATTTTGCATGCAAAGTCGTAGCTGTAAACAACAGTTTTGTCATTTTTGTATAATTCAGAATGGCTGCTTAAAACCAGACACCTGTGTTTTTTATATTTAGTCATGGATATAGATATAAAATTTCCAGACATTTTAAAGCCATTGGAAAAATGTTTTTTCCCTGTTTTTTTCTGGAAAAATAAAAATGTTGGAAAGATTTACAAAAAAATTCAATGTGGAGTAGTTTTACAAATTAAAAGTTGTTTTGTTATACTGAGAAGGTGATATGCAGTGTATATAAACGTATTATGCTTCAAATATAAGTATGTCAATATGCATTTTCAGTTCTTGACAATGCTGATCCAGAAGCATATTTTGCTCTATGAAGAGCTTGCTGAATGTTCTGATTTCCAGGTTATCTATAAATGAAGGAATTATATATTTTTGGGTGGCCGTGGTTTGTAACACTTCCTTACTTGAAGATGCTGCTGGTGAAGAAATACTTTGTGGTGATCCAGAAGCAGCAGAAAGAATTTTTCTGGAATGGGAACTTTGGAGAGAAAAGCTACTTGCACTATCATTATGTTCCCCATCATTTAATTCCATAAAATATTTTTAATGTCTTTAGGACACCTCTGGCATGCCAGGATGTGTTCTGTCATCCTCAGAGCATTTGGAAAAGAATATTTCTTCTCACAGTATTTGTAAATTGCAGCTTTGCTCTCAGCAGAATGTTGGTCTCACCATTTTACTGACAGAAGGAAAAGAAAAAACTATTTACTGAGCAGACTATAGGTAATCATTATGCTGTGATGGTGGAAAACATTAACATTAATAAGAATAATTTAAAGTGGTAGTACAGTCATTTTTTTCACTTGTACCCACAGGTAAGCCTATAATAAGGCTTACCTGTAGGTACTGCAAATATCTCGTAAATGTGCACCATTTAGGAAATATTTACCTATAAAAGACACCGGCGCACGTGCTCTGAAGGAACTGCATCCCTGTGCCATTCCTTCAGAGCTCTGTGCCATAAAAATTGACTCCTGTGCGAGTGACGTCATCGCGGCTCAGCTATTCAAGCCGACAAAGCCTGCAAACCTGGCAGAAAGACTGGGTGAAAATGGAAGCCCTATCAGCAGTGACAGTGTGCCCCTGGAGGGCTTCATTTTAAGGTGAGTTTCACATAATGTGCTAGTATGCAATGCATACAAGCACATTATGCCTTTGTCTTGCAGGTTTTTTTTCTTTTTTAAAAAGGTTGTGGCTTACTACCACTTTAAAGGTTATAAAGATAAACTATTTTGGCAGACAAATTTGCCCTCTTACCTGTCAATGAAGGCTTGAGAGGACAGAAACTATCATCTACTGCATCCCAACAATCACCCAACTGCGGGAATTACATAATGGATCTTACAAAAGCAAACTAAACTGGAGCCTTTTCCCTGCAGTGTCCCCTAGTGCAGAAATGCATATTTCTCTTGTCTGAGAACTGCATTGAGAAGTACAGCGTTACCTGAATTGTATTCCAGGATTCACTTGTCTTCAGCTGAGAGAACTTGCAATAATTTAAGACTTTACATAAAGCCTCAGAAATCTTTACATAAGGTATTTATGCTAAATAGTTTGAATACCACGTCATAGATATATTATGTATCATTGTAAAAGAACATGTTCCACACTTCTTTTTATTTTTCCAATTTTTCTGTAAAATAACAAAAAACGGTTTTGAAAAAAAAAGAAAAAAAATGTTAGTCCCATGTTTTCTGTTTTTTTTTCCCAGGCCTTCCCCTCTCTAGTCATGGAACATGATATACTGGCATAATCACATAATATGTGCCAGTATCACTTTGGGTCATGTGATCACTTCTATGCCCAACATTACCCCTAATATCAGTGACCATCACACAGATTTACATTTTATTGGATAAATGCCAATATGTTCAATGACTCTTTTCCTAATGTTAACCCATATTTTTGATTTATGAACCTTCCATAGAAGATGCTTTCCAATTAAATGGATGTCTGCCTAGTTTTCATGGTCTCAAAGGCTGCCAAACTTTAAACACATTGCAGGATCATTAGCCAGTTATTTACGGATGTGTAAGAGAGGAGATATTTCTGATAATGCATCACCTTGCCGTCTCCTTCCACTCAGCATCCTCTCCTTCTTTAACACAGATTTCGTCCAGCTCCGTAAACAGCTCATGTGGCACATGTTCCTCGTCCTCCTCCGTTCCAAGGATGAACTGCACTCTCTGGGATGGGGTGTCTGCATTAATAACACATTACAAGGTGACTTTACACAAGGCACACAATGGGAATTAAGAGACAGCTGTAATAGATACTGCTCTGGAGTTTGCGCCATGGATCTCAAAGAGATTTATGATTAGGATGCTTAACTGAACACAATAAAAGATTACTCGTTCCTGTGTTCCTATCAAATTGTGAAAACATCATTTTTCTTGCATTTTATTTCATCCCAGCGTTGTACTGTATAAATTGAAACTGTCTAGATATCGAACAGATAAAAGAATACAGTTTTCGTAAGCTGTGATTAGAAATTAGTACTCACTTTTGGAAAGTGCAGTAATAATGCACATAACAGGGTAACCTATGAACAGTTTTTAGTATGCTTTAAATAATTTAAAAAATGATTTATGATGTTAGGTCATGGAATAATGACCTTACCTTTATTGGTTTGTAGGTTAAGCCAGTTAGTCCTTTTTATCTGAGAAACTGTGACATACTTTTTCGATTTTTCACAATCTTATCGTGTCAAGTTTTTCATTAAATTCCATATACATATTGACAGGCAATTTAGGGGGCACAAATCAATATACAGGAAGTGTCCTTACTGATCTAAGAAGGTTATCTACAGCACTGCTTCTCAATCAGTGGTATGTGTGTCTTATTGTGGGTTTAGGGGGTTCTTCTCCTTACAGTAATCATAGTTAAGGTAGAAGTCAAACCTATTCCAAACTAAGCTGAAATCTCCTCCCCGTCCCCCCCAACAATTCTAAAACAGCAACACAGTGGCTAAATGGTTAGCACTTCACATGGCAGTATTAGGGTCGTTACTTTGAATCCCAACCATGGCACCCCCTGCCTGGAGATTGCATGTTCCCTGTGCCTGCATGGGTTTCTTCCGGGTACTCTGGTTTCCTCCCACACTCCAAAGACATGCTGGTAGGTTAATTGGATCCTGTCTAAATTGGTTCTAGTGTGTGTATGTATGAATGTAAGTTGGGTACCTTAAATTGTACACCCTTTGAGGGTTAGGGACTGATGTAAATGTACAATATATATGGAAAGCGTAAATTAACGGCGCTATAGAAGTACCTGAAATAAATAAACCATATTCTGTCTACCCTGTGAAAAGAAGATGTGCATTCTTTCCTATTCTGAGAGTGATCTCGTCCGGTCACATGATCAGCTGTTAGCGGTGGCTTCAGTGTAGAGGAGGGGACAGTTGATACCTCATGGTAAGCCTAAGGCTGGCGTCAAGGCTCAGGTTCTGGAGCCGTTGTCAGAGATCATTCCTCTACACTGAAGCCAGCCGCTGGGGAGATTACGTGGATGGGATCACTCATTATAGGTTAGTATAGACATCTTCTTTTCACAGGGTAGATAGAATAGGGTTCAGAACGGGCGTGAGAGCTGGTTTAAGCTTAGTTAGGAATAGGCTGGACTTCCAATTTCAATTTACAGAAACTTTATCATTACACTTTTGAGTTTTAGCAAATATTTCATCTTTTATTAGATATCAGAAAATACTTTTAGTAATTTCAATAGCAGATTGTTTGAAAAACATTTAAAGACAAGCAGAAAGTGATTGTAAGAAATGTACCTGTGTCAGAGGATACCTGAAATTAGTTAAGCTACTTGGTTATTGAAGACTTTTTTTTAAAGAACTAATGGCAAAACTTTTTCTCATTTTGGATATAGCAAAGGAGGGTTATAACCCCTGTAAGGTTTGTT
The DNA here is from genome assembly GCF_062004578.1 of Staurois parvus. NCBI lineage: Eukaryota > Metazoa > Chordata > Amphibia > Anura > Ranidae > Staurois > Staurois parvus. Next base: position 5,492,180 of record NW_028317819.1, on the reverse strand, counting down.
TGGCTACTTGTGGCTTGTTTGGGAGATTTCCCTTCCCTTCATTTTCTATAGCCAAAACAGAAAGTGAGAGGAAATTCCTCTAACATGAGGGAATCTCTCTATATATGCTCTGGTTTGGACAAATTTGGGATTTTCTTTGACTTTCACTCTCAGAGATAATGATAAATACTGTAGGAGAGTGAATATCCCTAACAAGGGCACAGACAGTAACAAAAACTTGACAGGTGTTCTAATTCCTCTTCAAATCCCAAATTAAAATAAAAGAAAAGGTTTTGCCTTAAGTTTGATCTCCAGCTTTTTAGTGATATTTAAATAGTTTATTTGGGCCAAGCTAGTCCAATAGAACTCTTTACTATACTAATAGATGCAGTGGTCCTCAGCACTGTATGAACTTGTAAGTAGCCTCAGCTGCATACAGTATACAACAATGTCTTCCAACAGAGGGATGGAGACTTTCTGTTCGAAACCTGGAACAAAATTGAGTCAGTCTGAATCTAGGTTCACACCTAAGCGTTTTGCAGTGCATTTTGCAGAAACGCACTACAGTCCATTTAACATGATTTCCTATGGGACATGTTCACATCTCCGTGTTTTTGCCTGATGCAGTTTTTGGAAAGGGTCAGGGATGCAAAACGTTGCATTTTGGTTCAATAGACTTTAATGGAGATGCTGTAGAAATGCATGCAGTGCGTTTTTGATGCGTTTTGCATTTTAATCTGCCCAGCAACAAGTTGGCAAAAAAACCCCATAAAAACGCTAAACGCATCAAAAATACACAAAAAATGCACCACAAAAAGCACTGCAGAAACGGATCAAACGCAAACTGCATATGGTGTGAACTAGCCTGAGTGTTGTTCAGCCATTCACATGCAGCTTTGTATTTTCTGAATGAATACAAAGCTTCCTCAGATCAGGTGGGTGGGTGACATCATGATCTTGGCGATATATATATATATATATATATATACACACACTGTATAAATGTATGTGTGTTCTGAGAAACAGAGTTCATTCACAAATTGAAAGGTGTAGATATGTTGGTTCCGTTTAACTACCAGTCATCACTTATTTTTCACAGAATATAGTTTTCACTTGCTACGCACAGAGAAGGTATCATGCCATGGCAAATTACTACATGTACAGTAATCTGTTTCAGTTTTTTGATATTTGATCCAATAATCATGGAAAAATACTGAGAAATGGCCAGGCTATGATTGGACTTTAACAATAAAGCTGGCCTTTCACAAATATAAGAAATGTAACAGTCCATAATGGTCACTCAAAGGTCTATTATGAATTCCTTTTTAATGCTGTAGGAAATGTAATGGAAAATCAGACACAACTGAGGAAATGTATAGATGATTACTGATGAAGCAAATGATTCCAAGTGGTAGGCCTTTCTTTGAAATGATCATACATTGATATAGTGCCCCAAGATATTTAACAGCCATTTAAGTCTCAGGACTCTGAAATCAATCTCTTTATTTAGCATCATTTATTTAGCTGGGAATGCAGGACAATGCTTTGACCTTGGCAGGTAATTCAAGTTTGGCACCTTCATTTTAAAGTTCATCAGAAAGGACAACTACCACAAATGTAACTAAAATGTACATGCTGCCAAAACGTTTTTTTTTTTAGTTTGAGATGGAATGATGAAGAAATAAAACCTTGTTGGGTTTTACTTCTGTTTGGGACTCCATTTGATTTCATTTAACAAAAGTCAGCCGTACATGGACTGAATTCATGTTGAACAGCCCGAATTTCAATCCAAGTATGGGCACCCTGGTTGTACAGAAATCGATCATTGGATCAACTTCTGTAATGCCAGCATGTCAGGTTTTTCCCCAATCTATAGCTGATATCACTGATCATTGTATCATTGTATTCTGACAGCATAACACAACAGCATAGTGGGAGAATTCCCTCACCCACATCAAATGTGTGGATGGAGGAATCAGATCACTTTTTCTTTTTTCAGCCCACTGGTTGAAAAAAATGACAAATGTTTGGGCTGCCTAGCTGTCACATTAACAATGGATAATGCAACAAAAAAAAAATTAGTCTGTGTCATTGCTGGAGATTTCTCTTCATGTTCTGGTTTACTCAGTATACCATCACTGTGATAGTAAATGAGGAGAGATCTCTAATGGAGCACTGGATGGCAGTAAAAACCTGGCATACATAAGTTAAAAATCTCTAATGCACCTGATACCTCATCTTGTTGTGCAAGTATGGAAACTCTTACACACAATTTTATGATTTGTATTAGCAGCACATGTAATAAGTGTGATTTAAATGTATTGGTCAGTTTAAAAGCTATTTGCCCAAGGCTGTTTTATATGCTGTATAAACAGATGCTGATTGCTCCTTACCATGAGCTAGGGATTCATCGTGGCCTTCTTCTTGAATGACACCCTTCATCCGATCTCGTTTCCTGTGCTTCCCCCCATGGGTCCGATGATGTCTGTGACTCTGCCGCCCCAGTGGCATACGGACTCCCACATACAACGTCCTGTGCCCTTGAACAGAATTTTGAGATGGCATTCAGACAGGTTTTCAGAGAGAAATAAAACAGGCTTTAATCAGTCCATTTATGTATTCATTAAAATCATTAAACCTATTTCAAAGGCTGCTATCTCATATATATATATATATATATATATACACACACACATACAGTATATACATACATATACACACACACACTTCCTAATTCCCTTTCCTTCCCAAAAGAAGGATGAGAGTTTGAGGCCAAGCACATGGTCAGCTCATAGGAAGACAATAAAAAAAATTAACAATTTAATAAAAACTACATATCAAGAGTTTGAGTGTACCTCGTGAGCCCAAGGCTCCTCCCCTCTTTATCTAACCCCCTCCCACCCAATCTATAGCAAAAAGAAAACTGGAGCATCATTATTCTAGTTGGATGTCATATGACATAGTCCCAGCTGCGCTCCTCATATGTGTCCTAGGGGCCATTCAGTGGTGCAGTCTCTCTTGGTGGACACAGCAGATGCTAGATCATTGTACTGGGCCAGCCCCAGTACATTGTGATCGCTGTGACTTATCAAATGTACACAATGGCTTTCATTTATAGCCATTCATTGTGTACTACTGTGATCTCTGTGATTGGTCATAGTGGTCAAATGTTACAGATACGGCCAAGCACAGCACACCTGTATCATGTGATAGCTATGGCCAATCACAACTAACACAATGGCACATGAATGGATGCCATTCATAAAAATTATTGCTTATAACAGTGGTCATCACTGATATAAGCAATCATAGTGTAAAAAAAAAATCCTGATCACCTGCCCAGTCACAGTATGTAAAAAAAAAATAGAAAAAAATGTTTAAAAAAGAAAGAAAAAAATGTGAATATATACAGTTAGGTCCATATATATTTTGACACAGGCACAATTTTAGATTTTTTCATGTATTTACCAAAACATATTCAAGCTATAGTTATATAATGGATATGGGCTGAAAGTGCACACTCTCAGGTTTAATTTGAGGGTATGTACATCCAAATTGGAGGCAGGGTTTAGGAATTACACCTCTTAAGAGTAGCCTTCCCACCTTTTTCAAGGAACCAAAAGTAATTGGACAATTGAATATAATGATAAATAATATGTAAATTTTTTATATTTTGTTGAGAATCCTTTACTGGCAATGACTGCCTGAAGTCTGGAACCCATGAACATTACCAAAGACTGGATCTCCTCCTTTCTGATGCTTTGCCAGGCTCTAACTGCAGTTGTCTTCAGTTGTTCTTTGTTTGTGGGTCTTTCTGCCTTTAGTTTTGCCTTCAGCAAGTGAAATGAATGCTCAATTTGGTTGAGATCGGGTGATTGACTCGGCCATTGCAGAATATTCCATTTATTTTTCTTCAAAAGCTCCTGGATTGCTTTTGCAGTGTGTTTTGGATCATTGTCCATCTATACTGTGAAGCGCCGTCCAATCAACTTTGCTGCATTTGGCTGAATCTGGGCTGACAGTATATCTCTAAACACTGCAGAATTCATCTGGCTGCTTCTGTCACATCATCAATAAATGACCCAGTGCTACTGGAAGCCATGCATGCCCATTCCATCACACTGCCTTAACCATGTTTTACAGATGATGTTGTGTGCTTTGGATCATGTGCTGTTCCATTCCCCGTACCCATCATTCTGGTACAGATTAATCTTAGTTTCATCCATCCAAAAAATGCTTTTAAAGAACTGGTCTGGCTTTTTTAGATGTTTTTTGGCAAAGTATAATCTGGCTTTTCTATTCTTCAGGCTTATGAATGGTTTGCACCTTGTGGTGAACCCTTTCTATTTGCTCTCGTGAAGTCTTCTCTTGATTGTAGACTTTGACAATGATATGCCAACCTCCTGGAGAGTGTCCTTCACTTGTCTGGATGTTGTGAATGAGTTTTTCTTTACCATAGAGAGGATCCTGCGATCATCCACCACTGTTGTCTTCCGTGGACGTCCATGCCTTTTTATGTTGCTGAGCTCACCAGTGCATTCTTATTTCCTCAGAATGTACCAAACTGTTGATTTGGCCACTCTTAATGTTGCTGCTATCTCTCTCATGGATTTGTTTTATTTTTAAAGCCTTACAATGGCCTGTTTCACTTGCATGGACAGCTCCTTTGAATGCATGATGTAGGTTCACAGCAATAGATTCCAAATGCAAATACCATACTTAGAATCAACTCCAAACCTTTTACCTGCTTAATTGATGAAGAAATAATGAAAGAGTAGCCCACACCTGGCCATGAAACAGCTTTTGATTCAACTGTCCAATTACTCTTGGTCCCTTGAAAAAGGGGGAATGGCTACTTTTAAGAGCTGTAATTCCTAAACCCTTCCTCTAATTTGGATATACCTATCCTCAAATTAAACCTAAGAGTGTGCACTTTCAGCCCATATCCATTATATAACTATAGCTTGAATATGTTTTGGTAAATACCTGAAAAAACTAAAATTGTGCCTAACTGTATATGTGTATATATATATATATATATATGTGTATATTTATTTATTTTACATACTATCACCAGTCAGCATCTCTGATTACAGCCACACCAGTAAGATAATGATGCTGTACTGCTCTGATGACAGTATTCAGCAAATGTGAAAAAGTAATGATTTAATTTTTTTATTTTCCCAAAAAATGTGACATAAAATTACAACTGCAAAAAACTCGCCATGTCTTGGACTGTCTACTGTCTAAAAATGGGTAATTTGGGGGGTATTTGTACTGTCCTGGCATTTTAAGGCCTCAAGAAATGAGATAGGCCATCAGTATATCAGGACTGATAAATTTTCAGATATACTGTATATACCATAGTTTGAAGAATGTATAACATTTACACAGACTAATTAATATACTGCAATGAAATGTATCAGAATACAATTTGTCCTATATTTATGAAGAAAAAGTAATTATTTGCAAAATTTTATAACATAAACGAATATAAATGTGTTTTTTTCACGATTTTTGGAATTTTTTTGTTTATATGGCAAAACAAAACAAAACAAAAAAACATTGGCAATTAAATACCACCAAATGAAATCTCTATCTGTCTCAAAAAATGATAACAAATTTCACTTGGGTACAGTGTTGCATGGCTCTGAGTAATTGGCACTCAGAGTGTGATAGCGCTGAAAGCTGAAAATTGGCCTGGGCAGGAAGGAGGCAAAAGCGTCCGATATTGAAGTGGTTAATTTGCACTTTGCCACCCTTTGCACCAGGGACATCATTTTAGTGCTTCTAGAAACAGGTCAATCTACAGATGAAATAACTATCTAAAGTGACACTACTGATACAAAAAATTCCTTGGTCAAATTTCACACATATTTTTGCCATAATTATATCATGTACTAAATTAATTCCTATGATCATCCACTCCATCTAGTGGCCAAAATGTGGTATATTAATGTAGTGTTAAAATTCTAAGGAGATGAATGGAATATTTTTCTAAATGAACACATTTTTAACAGTGTAGATGGTTTCCATTCAGGAAATATCATTCATTACAAAATTGAATGTTAAAAGCAAACACAATTTTGAAGTACTTTCAAATGACATTCGTCAAGTTGGAATAGTCAAGTGAACTGACAAGATTTTGCATTCATACAGTCGTACGAAAATCTATCACTGTATGACCAGCTGAGTGCTGAACCTGACTGTGTGTCTGGGCTCAGTGTTCAATGTCTATGGGGAAGGCGTGTTTAATATTCACTTTGTGTGGTGAGAGTATGTGACTGCAGATTGAGGAGTCTCTGCAGAAGAAACCCATCTGGAGGAGGGATACATTGGAAAGACCAATGTGTGTGTACCAGAGGGGGATACAGGGGAAAGACCAATGTGTGTATGTGCCAGAGGGGGGATACAGGGGAAAGACCAATGTGTGTGTGCACCGGAAGGGGAACACAGCGGAAAGACCAATGTGTGTGCGCACCGCAGGAGGGATACAGGGGAAACACCAATGTGTGTGTGTATGGGAGGAGGTATACAGGGGAAAGACCAATGTGTGTGTACCGGAGGGGGGATACAGGGGAAAGACTAATGTGTTTGCATCGGAGGGGGGATACAGGGGAAAGACTAATGTGTTTGCATCGGAGGGGGGATACAGGGGAAAGACCAATGTGTGTGTACCGGAGGGGTGATACAGGGGAAACACCAATGTCTGTGTGCACCGGAGGAGGGATACAGGGGAAAGACCAATGTGTGTGTGTATTGGAGGGAGGATACAGGGGAAAGACCAATGTCTGTGTGTACCGGAAGGGGGGTACAGGGGAAAGACCAATGTGTGTGTGCAATGGAGGAGGGATACAGGGGAAAGACCAATGTGTGTGTACTGGAGGGGGGATACAGGGGAAAGACCAATGTATGTGTACCGGAGGGGGGATACAACGGAAAGACCAATGTCTGTGTGCACCGGAGGAGGGATACAGGGGAAAGACTAATGTGTGTGTGCACTGAAGGAGGGATAAAGGGGAAAGACCAATGTGTGTGTACCGGAGGGGGGATACATTAGAAAGACCAATGTGTGTGCACCGGAGGAGGGATACAGGGGAAAGACCAATGTGTGTGTGTGTGTACCGGAGGGGGGATACACTGGAAAGACCAATGTGTGTGTGTATCGGAGGGGAGATACAGCGGAAAGACCAATGTGTGTGTACCGGAGGGGGGTTACAGGGGAAAGACCAATGTGTGTGTACCAGAGGGGGGATACAGGGGAAAGACCAATGTGTGTATGCACTGGAGGAGAGATACATGAGAAAGGCCAAGTGTGTTTGCACCGGAGGTGGGATATATGAGAAAGACCAATGTGTGTGTGCACCGGAGGAGAGATACCTGAAAAGGACAAATGTGTGTGTAATAATGGGGGATTTTAACTACCCAGAAATTGACTGAAGTAATGGTACTGCAGGAACAGTTAAACGGCAAAAATGTTTAAACCTACTACAGTACAATTTTATGGTACAGTTCCTAGAAGCCCCTATTAAGAATGATGCTCTGTTGGACCTGGTAATCTCAAACCATGCAGAGCTTATTACGAATGTCCATATAAAAGAACATCTGGGTTGCAGTGACCATAACATGATTTCATTTATTGTTAGCTGTAAACAGCAAGCACATACTAGAGAAATAAAAACGCTCAATTTTAAGAGAGCTAATTTTCCAAGGCTGAGAGCTGCTCTCCAAGACTTAGACCGGGAGGGAATATTGGCATCAATGAACACAACACAGAAATGGGAGTTCTTCAAAAAGACTGTATGTGAACACACTGCAACGTATATTCCCATGGGCAACAAGTTTAAAAGGCTAAAAATCAAACCTACGTGGCTTACAGCTAAAGTTAAAAAAGCTATAGATAATAAGAAAAGAGCTTTTATTAAATATAAAAATGAAAGAACGCTATCATTGTTTAAACATTACAAAGAATATAACAGAATATGCAAAAAGGAAACAAAGGCCACAAAAATTGAAAATGAACGACAGATTTCAAAAGATAGAATGACCAACCCCAAAAAACTCTTCAAATATATTAATAGTAAAAAGGTCCAGTCCAAGCATGTAGGCCCTTTACAAAATAATCTAGAGTGGGTGACTGGGGACAAAGAGAAGGCAAATGTATTAAATACCTTCTTCAGCTCTGTGTATACAAAGGAGCATAGGGGAGCTCTTGTCCATAATGGGCATGGTATTGAAACAGCTCCAGATGATCCACATTGGCTCACAATTGATATGATCCAAAAATATTTAGACAGTATAAAGGTGAATAAAGTACCTGGACTGGATGGTATACACCCACGGGTCCTTAAAGAATTGAGTTCTGTCATTTCAAAGCCATTGTTTCTAATTTTTAAGGACTCTTTAATGACTGGCATAGTACCACTGGATTGGCGTAAGGCCAATGTGGTGCCAATATTTAAAAAGTGGTCAAAATCTTTGCCAAGTAATTATAGACCTGTTAGTTTAACTTCTATAGTTGGGAAGATACTGGAGAGTTTAATAAAAGACCACATAGATGAGTTCTTGCTGCAAAAAAATACTTTAAGCAACAGACAGCATGGATTCATGAAAGACAGAAGTTGTCAAACAAATCTGATTTCTTTTTATGAGGAGGTGAGCAAAACCTTGGACAGAGGGGTGGTGGTGAACGTGGTATACTTTGATTTTGCAAAAGTGTTTGACACAGTTCCCCACACATGGCTAATGTGTAAGGTAAAGTCTACGGGCTTAGAAAAATCCATATGTAAATGGATAGAAAACTGGCTAAAAGATCATATTCAAAGAGTAGTGGTTAATGATTCATACTCTGAATGGTCTAGGGTTGTCAGTGGTGTACCCCAAGGTTCAGTGTTGGGACCCTTACTTTATAATGCATTTATAAACGATATAGGATCTGGGATTAAAAATCCCATTTCAGTCTTTGCAGATGACACCAAGCTGTGCAGTGGAATAACGTCCTTACAGGATGTTTTCAATTTACAAGCTGACCTCAATGCACTGTTTAATTGGGCAACTATGTGGTAAATGAGGTTTAATATTGATAAATATAAGGTTATGCACTTGGGGGTTAAGAATATGCATGCATCATACATACTAGGGGGAGGACAACTGGGGAAATCAATGGTGGAGAAGGATCTGGAAGTTCTGGTAGATCACAAGCTTAATAATGGCATACAATGCCAAGCTGCAGTTTCTAAAGTGAGCAAAATCCTCTCTTGTATTAAAAGAGGTATAGACTCCAAAGAGAGAAATATCATTCTACCCCTGTAGAATATGCAGTTCAGTTTTGGGCACCAGATCACAAAAAGAACATTGGGGAACTGGAGAAAGTACAGAGAAGGGCAACCAAACTGATAAGAGGCATGGAGGAGATCAGCTATGAGGAAAGATTAGAGGAACTGAATTTATTTTCTCTTGAGAAGAGGAGATTAAGGGGTGATATGATCAACATGTATAAATACATCAGTGGTTCATATAGTGAACTCGGTGTAGAGTTATTCACCCTGAGATCATCACAGAGAACAAGGAGTGGAGGAAAAGAAATTTAATCTCCAAACAAGGAAAGGTTTTTTTCACAGTGAGAGCTGTGAAAACGTGGAATTGACTCCCTCAAGAGTTGGTTCTGGCCAGCTCTGTGGATTGCTTTAAAAAAAGTCCTGGATTCTTTCTTAGATACACAGAATATAACTGGATACTAACATTTATAGGTAAAGTTGATCCAGGGAATATCCAATTGCCTCTCGGGGGATCAGGAAGGAATTGTTTCCCCTGCAGGAGCAAGTTGGATCATGCTTTGCTGGGGGGGGGGGGGTGTTGCCTTCCACTGGATCAACTGTGGGTATAGGATTATAACTTTTTTTTTTATGCTTGAACTGGATGGACTTTTGTCTTTTTTCAGCCAGATTAACTATGTAACTATGTAAATGTGTGCGTGCACTGGAGGAGGGATACAGGGGATAGACCAATGTGTGTGATATAGGAGGGATACAGGGGAAATAACAGTGTGGGTGTGTGTGGGGCGGAGGAGGGATGCAGGGGAAAGACCAGTGTGTGTGTGCATGTATATATATATAGTTGTGATCAAAATAATAGCAGTCAGACATCACTAACCTGATCAATCACTGTTTTTGGTAGAAATTATATTTCTACATGGCAAATAATTTACTAGCAGGTGTAGTAGCGTAATAGAAATCCAACAGACCCAACAGTCATGACATACATGCTGCTGATTCTGTGTAATTGAATCACTAATTGAAAGGGGCATGTTCAAAATAATAGCAGTTCTATTAGTGGGGTCATTCATTCTTTGAAAAACAGGTGGCAATTATTGCCCTTATTTAAGGAAGGAAGGCAGCAAATGTTATATATGCTGGTTACAGTGCATTTCTCTCTGAAATTCTGAGGAAAATGGGTCTTTCCAGACATTGTTCAGAAGAACAGCGTACCTTGATTAAAAAGTTGATAGGAGAGGGGAAAAAATATAAAGAAGTAGAGAAAATGATAGGCTGCTCAGCTAAAATGATTGCAAATGCTTTAAAATGGCAACCAAAACCTGAAAGACGTGGAAGAAAGCGAAAAACTACCATTCGAATGGATAGAATAGCCAAAATGGCAAGGACTCGGCCAACAATCAGCACCAGGAAGATCAAAGAAGGTCTAAAGTTACCTGTGAGTACTGTTACAATTAGAAGACGCCTATGTGAAGCCAAGCTATCTGCAAGAAGCCCCCGCAAAGTCCCACTGTTGAAAAAAAGATGTGCTGAAGAGGTTAAAATTTGCCAAAGAGCACATTGACTGGCCTAAAGAGAAAATGCGCAACATTTTGTGGACTGATGAAAGTAAGATTGTTCTTTTTCGGTCTAGTGGCCGGAGACAGTTTGTCAGACGACCCCCAAACACTGAATTCAAGCCACAGTACACTGTGAAGACAGTGAAGCATGGTTGACCAAGCATCATGATATGGGGATATTTCTCATACTATGGTGTTGGGCCTATTTATCGCATACCAGGGATCATGCATCAGTTTGAATACATCAGAATACTTGAAGAGGTCATACTGCCTTATGCTGAAGAGGAAATGCCCTTGAAATGGGTGTTCCAACAAGACAACGACCCCAAACACACCAGTAAACGTGCAACATCTTGGTTCCAGACCAACAAGATTGACGCTAAGGGGGTGGCCAGCTCAATCCCCGGATCTTAATCCAATAGAAAACGTGTGGGGTGACATCAAAAATGCAGTTTCTGAGGCAAAACCAAGGAATAGAGAAGAACTGTGGAATGTAGTCCAATCATCCTGGGCTGGAATACCTGTTCACAGGTGCCAGAAGTTGGTTGACTCCATGCAACACAGATGTACAGCAGTTCTCAGAAACAGTGCTTATACAACTAAATATTCATTAAGTGATTCAAAGGAAAGCAAAATCAAAAACACTGCTATTTTTTTGAACAGTCTAATATTCACTTCTCTTCAATTTTTTTAGAGGAACAACACAAATTTAATATATTTTTCTTCATGTTTTGATTTGGAATAGAATGTGTAGTGTTCCCAATGCATTTGTGTGCATGGAAATAAAAGCTATTAGAAGGATTTTGAGCTTTATTCACTTTTTTCAACACACTGCTATTATTTTTAACACAACTGTATATATGTGTGTGTGTGTGTGTGTGTGCGCTGGAGGAGGGATACAAGACACCCATATGTGTGTTTGTATTGGAGGAGGGATACAGGAGAAAGACCAATGTGTGTGTGTTCTGGAAGAGGGATGAAGGAGAAAGACCAATGTGTGTGTGTACCGGAGGATGGGTACAGGGGAAAGACCAATGTGTGTGTACCGGACGGGGGATACAGGGAAAATACCAATGTGTGTGATATAGGAGGGATATAACAGTGTGTGTGTGTGTGTGTGTGTGTGTGTGTTTGTGTATGTGTGTGTGCTGGAGGAGGGATACAAGCCAAAGACCAATGTGTGGATATAGGAGGGATACAGGGGAAATAGTGTGTTTGTGTGTGTGGCGGAGGAGGGATACAGGGGAAAGACCAGTGTGTGTGTGTGTGTGTGCTGGAGGAGGAATACAAGACAAAGACCCACATGTGTGTTTGTGTTGGAGGAGGGATACAGGAAAAAGACCAATGTGTGTGTACCGGAGGGGGGATACAGGGGAAAGAACAGTGTGTGTGCACTGGAGGAGGGATACAGGGGATAAAGGATACACTGTGTTTGTTTGTGTGTGTGTGTGTGCACTGGATCAGGGGATACAGGGGAAAGAGCAGTGTGTGTGCCGGAGGAGGTATACAGGGGAAAGAGCAGTGTATGTGCCGGAGGAGGGATACAGGGGAAAGAGCAGTGTGTGTGCCGGCGGAGGAGGTATACAGGGGAAATAGCAGTGTGTGTGTCGGAGGAGGGATACAGGGGAAAGAACAGTGTGTGTGCACCGGAGGAGGGATACAGGGGAAAGAGCAGTGTGTGTGCCAGAGGAGGTATACAGGGGAAAGAGCAGTGTGTGTGCTGGAGGAGGCATACAGGGGAAAGAGCAGTGTGTGTGCTGGAGGAGGGATACAGGGGAAAGAGCAGTGTGTGTGCCGGCAGAGGAGGTATACAGGGGAAAGATCAGTGTGTGTGTCGGAGGAGGCATACAGGGGAAAGAGCAGTGTGTGTGCCGGAGGAGAGATACAGGGGAAAGAGCAGTGTGTGTGCCAGAGGAGGTATACAGGGGAAAGAGCAGTGTGTGTGCTGGAGGAGGTATACAGGGGAAAGAGCAGTGTGTGTGCTGGAGGAGGGATACAGGGGAAAGAGCAGTGTGTGTGCCGGCGGAGGGATACAGGGGAAAGAACAGTGTGTGTGCTCAGATGCTACTAAACATGCATTTCCTTTTTTTTAAATAAATGTCCTCCTCTAAGCTCCCTTTTGAAACTGTCCCTGAGCCATACCACCACACTCCCGCTATATATGTTCCCTCAACCGCCATGACCTATGATGTCCTATAGCAGTCTTCTATAAGTGCTTGGAACTACAACTATATGGACAATATCTGTAAGTGCTGCTCTGAAAGGCTGCATGTACAATTGTAGTTTCAAGCACAAATGTAGAGGAGAGTCGTACCGGACTCTATAGGTCCAAGCGGCACACGGGTACAAATATAATGGGTAGTATGGCAGCACGGCCAAAAGACAGTTTCAAAAGGTAGCTCAGAAGAGGAAATTTATGAAAAGCAGCAAATTATTTCAATACTCCTACAGCATATCCCATTGTGTTAATTGCTGGGACCTTGCCCAGAAAATATATCACATTCGTATCTTACCCCTTAACAGTTGGCCCAGTTTTCACCTGACAACTCCTCTTTATGCCGGTGAGGATGTGGCCACACAGGAAACCTATTACACATTTTTTAGACATGCAAGAATTTATGGAGTTTCTGACAAGATTTTCAACTCCACTGTCTCAGGAATTCAAACATCTTGAGATCCTGCTCTGGTGATCTTGAACATAGGAATTAATAATTTACAGATCATATATCGTACTGTAGTATCCAGAATTTTACTATCTGAAAAAAATTGTAATTACGAGATGCTGGAAACAGAAGATGGCAGCTAATCCATCCAAAGCCTTTGCTCTGTCTCCAATGCACTAAACCTATGAAAAACTGCTTGCCCTCAGATCTGGGTCATTCCATGTTTTTGAAAAATTTTGGCAACCTTTGGTACTCTGGTATACTAATTAACCTGTTGATAATTTGTATTCTGATTCCTAATGCACCCAATGTGTTGAAACACCTGATTTTTGTTTCTTTACTTGTTTTCATTATTTTACTTTCTCTGATACTATTTACCTGCCCTGCGTTGCAGACATACGTAACAAATTATATATTAAATTGTTACTAGTTTCCTATGAAAATCAATAAAAACTATTCATATAAAAAGCAGCAAATGCATGTACGTTACAGTGTGTTATAAGTTTCTAAATGCTTTAATGTCACTTTAAGTATAAGAAAAGAAAAATGTAAACAAGCAAAGATTTTACCATTCCTTTAGAAGCATAATGTACAAACTGCGATACAATATATTTTATGTTGAAATAAAAGCGAAAGCAGTTATGCTCACTGTGCACAGTATTTTATAATAGTGCACATATTGTTCTGCTCAATAGCACGCTCTAATGAAAAGGGTACAGTTTCCCATGTAAGAATTCCCGGGCAAACTTTCAAGTGTCTGAACTGTGGAATTCAATGCATTTTGCATAATAAAGCGCCTGCAGTTCCCTACTGCTATTGTTATGGGAGGCTATGCTTTTGTTTCCTTTGATTCTGTGCAGAACATTATTTATATCAACTTTGAATTAAACTAGGTTGGCTATCACAGAATTCTGAGATTGTTCAGTTGTGTTCGGTCCAAGGACTTTCCATGAGCCTGTGTGGGGTGGAATGTTCTGTCCTCTAAAATGACAGCAGAGCCAGAATGGGGCAGAAGAGCAGAGAATGGGTTTGGAACATTTACTTAAATTATTAGTAAAGAATGATTTGGCCTGTCATTAATGCTAACTATTATGAAGCAAAATAATCCATCATGCTTGAAAGGAGGTTAGTAATTATTCTCAGGAGTGCTCTTTGCTAACTGTTGGCCATATGAAATCTATCCTCTCTATGGATATTATTACTTGACTAATATGAAAGAGTACAGAATTTTTAAACTGCTCAAGAGGAGTCAAGAAAAGAACATTTTCAACTACAAATGCTCAACAGGAACCTATACAAGATATAGCTGCAAATTCAACACCAAAGCTTTGATTGAACCTTAATTGGACAAGCATAAAATACCTTTGTAAGCATGGTATTGCACATGTGGAGAGTAAGGCTTCATGTACATGAGCAGCTCCTGAACTCAAGTTTAGGAGCTTTTGGCATTTTTATTCCAAAGCTCCTAAACTCGACTCCATAAAAGCCTATGTGTCCATGTACACATAGGCTTTTAGCAGAGTTTAGGAGCTGCCACGTTTAGGTAAGATTAAACCTCCCTCTCCTGAACGTGGAAGAATTGGAACATTTTGACCGCCAGCCATGGGAAAACGCAAAACACACCAAAGCCAAAAGAATCGCTGTGATTCTTCTCTGATTTGAAAACGCAGTGTGACAATGTGAAAACGCGCAATTGCATGTCCAGATGCCATTCATTTCAATAGCACCTGAAAACGCGGGGTGTTTCTTCCACAATCGCGGTGTGGTTTTGTGCATGACAAACATGCCGCGATCACACAAACAAAATCGCAGGACATGTGACACCCAAGAAAGGTTACGGAACCATTTTTTGGTGTTGTGAATCCCGCGTTTTTGTTTATGCGAATGTGGTGCGTTTGTCATGTGGAAAACCGCACTGTAATTGCGACAAAAACATTTGCCATTTTTGCACATTTTCACATTGTTACACAGTTTTCAAATGGCGTGCAGAATTGTGGCGATTCCGCCTGCAATTTGAAACTCCCTAGTTTGAATGTAGCCTAAGGGTCAAACTACTCTGTATTTTCATTTCTGTAAGGTGGCCAACTAAAAATAACTTGGATATATCACAGTAGTATCTACTAGAGATGAGCGAAGAAATGAAAAATTCGATTCGACTGATTCGGCGAATTCGTGGACAATATTCGATTCGAGTCGAATAAATTCGCTGTGAATTTAACTTAAAAAAGGGTGTTTCTAGGCTTCAGAGAGACTTAATATTAGTGCAGAACACTGTACCTTTAATTTAAATGCCCTTGGAGTCTGCTGGGGAAGAGAAATAATACTGTCTGTCAGTATGACATGCAGATGAGTGCCGTCGATCTTAGAATCACTGCACACTTCACTCCTTTGGCCAGTCACGGGGCCAAAACCAGTGTTTGGAGCCACAGTGTGGCGGTGGAGGCAGCAGCAATGGGAGGCCATACAGCAACCTATGACAAAATGGAAACCAGCAGGAGCGTGAGGAGACCTGAAAGTGGCACATGGCAGAGTGGGAGCAATGGGAGGCGGTACAGGGACCCAGGTCACACTGTGGGCCCAGCAGCAGCGTGACCAGGCGGTACGGGGGCCCATGGCCGATATGGGGCTTGGTGGCACCTATGGAAGGCCTGTAATCTGCCAGCAACCTATGACAAAATGGACAACCGCAGGAGTGTGAGGAGATTTCAAAGTGGCACATGGCAGAGTGGAAGCAATGGGAGGCCGTACAGGGACCCAGGTCACACTGTGGGCTCAGCAGCAGCGTGACCAGGAGGTACGGGGGCCCATGGTCGATATGGGGCCTGGCGGCACCTATGGAAGGCCGCTAATCTGCCAGCAACCTATGACAAAATGGACAACCGCAGGAGTGTGAGGAGATTTCAAAGAGGTACATGGCAGAGTGGAAGCAATGGGAGGCCGTACAGGGACCCAGGTCACACTGTGGGACCAGCATCAGCGTGAACAGGCGGTACGGGGGCCCATGGCCGATTTGACCTCATTCATCCCATAGTCCTGCCGACTCACGAATAGCGTGGCCTCCTCAAAGGGCCTGAGCAAGCGCAGGTGTCACACATGAGCTGACAATGGCTGACATCTAAGTTACACAGGGAGTACCTTTATCCGCTTTTAACATCAGGAAATCTGTGATGGCCTTTAGCTGTTCGTAAAGGCGGTCTAACATATGTAGGGTTGAATTACACCTTGTTGCAACGTCACAGCATGAGGAGTCGGTACGGGGGCCCATGGAAGATTACATGTCTGGCAGCAGCAATGGGAGGCCCGTAATCTGCCAGCACCCTATGTCAAAAAATTTAACACACCAGCAGTGTGAAGAGACCTGAAAGTGGCACATGGCAGCAGAGTGTGGCGATGGAGACAGCAGCAATGGGAGGCCGTACAGGGACCCATGAGAGACTCTAGACTTGGCAGCAGCATGAGGAGGCGGTATATAGGGGCCCATGGCAGATTAGGGGCCTGGCAGCAGCTATGTGAGGCCCGTAATCTGCCTGCACCCTATGTCAAAAAATTTAACACACCAGCAGTGTGAAGAGACCTGAAAGTGGCACATGGCAGCAGAGTGTGGCGATGGAGACAGCAGCAATGGGAGGCCGTACAGGGACCCATGAGAGACTCTGGACTTGGCAGCAGCATGAGGAGGCGGTATATAGGGGCCCATGGCAGATTAGGGGCCTGGCAGCAGCTATGTGAGGCCCGTAATCTGCCTGCACCCTATGTCAAAAAATTTAACACACCAGCAGTGTGAAGAGACCTGAAAGTGGCACATGGCAGCAGAGTGTGGCGATGGAGACAGCAGCAATGGGAGGCCGTACAGGGACCCATGAGAGACTCTAGACTTGGCAGCAGCATGAGGAGGCGGTATATAGGGGCCCATGGCAGATTAGGGGCCTGGCAGCAGCTATGTGAGGCCCGTAATCTGCCTGCACCCTATGTCAAAAATATTTAACACACCAGCAGTGTGAAGAGACCTGAAAGTGGCACATGGCAGCAGAGTGTGGCGATGGAGACAGCAGCAATGGGAGGCCGTACAGGGACCCCATGAGAGACTCTAGACTTGGCAGCAGCATGAGGAGGCGGTTTATAGGGGCCCATGGCAGATTAGGGGCCTGGCAGCAGCTATGTGAGGCCCGTAATCTGCCTGCACCTATGTCAAAAAATTTAACACACCAGCAGTGTGAAGGAGACCTGAAAGTGGCACATGGCAGCAGAGTGTGCGATGGAGACAGCAGCAATGGGAGGCCGTACAGGGACCCATGAGAGACTCTGGACTTGGCAGCAGCATGAGGAGGCGGTATATATAGGGGCCCATGGCAGAGAGGGGCCTGGCAGCAGCTATGTGAGGCCCGTTATCTTGCAGCACCCTATGTCAAAAAATTAAACACACCAGCAGTGTGAAGAGACCTGAAAGTGGCACATGGCAGCAGAGTGTGGCGATGGAGACAGCAGCAATGGGAGCCGTACAGGGAACCCATGAGAGACTCTAGACTGGCAGCAGCATGAGGAGGCGGTTTATAGGGGCCCATGGCAGATTAGGGGCCTGGCAGCAGCTATGTGAGGCCCGTAATCTGCCTGCACCCTATGTCAAAAAATTTAACACACCAGCAGTGTGAAGAGACTGAAAGTGGCACATGGCAGCAGAGTGTGGCGATGGAGACAGCAGCAATGGGAGGCCGTACAGGGACCCATGAGAAGACTCTGGACTTGGCAGCAGCATGAGGAGGCGGTATATAGGGGCCCATGGCAGATTAGGGGCCTGGCAGCAGCTATGTGAGGCCCGTAATCTGCCTGCACCCTATGTCAAAAATTTAACACACCAGCAGTGTGAAGAGACCTGAAAGTGGCACATGGCAGCAGAGTGTGGCGATGGAGACAGCAGCAATGGGAGGCGTACAGGGACCCATGAGAGACTCTAGACTTGGCAGCAGCATGAGGAGGCGGTATATAGGGGCCCATGGCAGATTAGGGGCCTGGCAGCAGCTATGTGAGGCCCGTAATCTGCCTGCACCCTATGTCAAAAAATTTAACACACCAGCAGTGTGAAGAGACCTGAAAGTGGCACATGGCAGCAGAGTGTGGCGATGGAGACAGCAGCAATGGGAGGCCGTACAGGGACCCATGAGAGACTCTAGACTTGGCAGCAGCATGAGGAGGCGGTTTATAGGGGCCCATGGCAGATTAGGGGCCTGGCAGCAGCTATGTGAGGCCCGTAATCTGCCTGCACCCTATGTCAAAAAATTTAACACACCAGCAGTGTGAAGAGACCTGAAAGTGGCACATGGCAGCAGAGTGTGGCGATGGAGACAGCAGCAATGGGAGGCCGTACAGGGACCCATGAGAGACTCTGGACTTGGCAGCAGCATGAGGAGGCGGTATATAGGGGCCCATGGCAGATTAGGGGCCTGGCAGCAGCTATGTGAGGCCCGTAATCTGCCTGCACCCTATGTCAAAAAATTTAACACACCAGCAGTGTGAAGAGACCTGAAAGTGGCACATGGCAGCAGAGATGTGGCGATGGAGACAGCAGCAATGGGAGGCCGTACAGGGACCCATGAGAGACTCTGGACTTGGCAGCAGCATGAGGAGGCGGTATATAGGGGCCCATGGCAGATTAGGGGCCTGGCAGCAGCTATGTGAGGCCCGTTATCTTGCCTGCACCCTATGTCAAAAAATTAAACACACCAGCAGTGTGAAGAGACCTGAAAGTGGCACATGGCAGCAGAGTGTGGCGATGGAGACAGCAGCAATGGGAGGCCGTACAGGGACCCATGAGAGACTCTAGACTTGGCAGCAGCATGAGGAGGCGGTTTATAGGGGCCCATGGCAGATTAGGGGCCTGGCAGCAGCTATGTGAGGCCCGTAATCTGCCTGCACCCTATGTCAAAAAATTTAACACACCAGCAGTGTGAAGAGACCTGAAAGTGGCACATGGCAGCAGAGTGTGGCGATGGAGACAGCAGCAATGGGAGGCCGTACAGGGACCCATGAGAGACTCTGGACTTGGCAGCAGCATGAGGAGGCGGTATATAGGGGCCCATGGCAGATTAGGGGCCTGGCAGCAGCTATGTGAGGCCCGTAATCTGCCTGCACCCTATGTCAAAAAATTTAACACACCAGCAGTGTGAAGAGACCTGAAAGTGGCACATGGCAGCAGAGTGTGGCGATGGAGACAGCAGCAATGGGAGGCCGTACAGGGACCCATGAGAGACTCTAGACTTGGCAGCAGCATGAGGAGGCGGTTTATAGGGGCCCATGGCAGATTAGGGGCCTGGCAGCAGCTATGTGAGGCCCGTAATCTGCCTGCACCCTATGTCAAAAAATTTAACACACCAGCAGTGTGAAGAGACCTGAAAGTGGCACATGGCAGCAGAGTGTGGCGATGGAGACAGCAGCAATGGGAGGCCGTACAGGGACCCATGAGAGACTCTAGACTTGGCAGCAGCATGAGGAGGCGGTTTATAGGGGCCCATGGCAGATTAGGGGCCTGGCAGCAGCTATGTGAGGCCCGTAATCTGCCTGCACCCTATGTCAAAAAATTTAACACACCAGCAGTGTGAAGAGACCTGAAAGTGGCACATGGCAGCAGAGTGTGGCGATGGAGACAGCAGCAATGGGAGGCCGTACAGGGACCCATGAGAGACTCTGGACTTGGCAGCAGCATGAGGAGGCGGTATATAGGGGCCCATGGCAGATTAGGGGCCTGGCAGCAGCTATGTGAGGCCCGTAATCTGCCTGCACCCTATGTCAAAAAATTTAACACACCAGCAGTGTGAAGAGACCTGAAAGTGGCACATGGCAGCAGAGTGTGGCGATGGAGACAGCAGCAATGGGAGGCCGTACAGGGACCCATGAGAGACTCTGGACTTGGCAGCAGCATGAGGAGGCGGTATATAGGGGCCCATGGCAGATTAGGGGCCTGGCAGCAGCTATGTGAGGCCCGTTATCTTGCAGCACCCTATGTCAAAAAATTAAACACACCAGCAGTGTGAAGAGACCTGAAAGTGGCACATGGCAGCAGAGTGTGGCGATGGAGACAGCAGCAATGGGAGGCCGTACAGGGACCCATGAGAGACTCTAGACTTGGCAGCAGCATGAGGAGGCGGTTTATAGGGGCCCATGGCAGATTAGGGGCCTGGCAGCAGCTATGTGAGGCCCGTAATCTGCCTGCACCCTATGTCAAAAAATTTAACACACCAGCAGTGTGAAGAGACCTGAAAGTGGCACATGGCAGCAGAGTGTGGCGATGGAGACAGCAGCAATGGGAGGCCGTACAGGGACCCATGAGAGACTCTAGACTTGGCAGCAGCATGAGGAGGCGGTTTATAGGGGCCCATGGCAGATTAGGGGCCTGGCAGCAGCTATGTGAGGCCCGTAATCTGCCTGCACCCTATGTCAAAAAATTTAACACACCAGCAGTGTGAAGAGACCTGAAAGTGGCACATGGCAGCAGAGTGTGGCGATGGAGACAGCAGCAATGGGAGGCCGTACAGGGACCCATGAGAGACTCTGGACTTGGCAGCAGCATGAGGAGGCGGTATATAGGGGCCCATGGCAGATTAGGGGCCTGGCAGCAGCTATGTGAGGCCCGTTATCTTGCAGCACCCTATGTCAAAAAATTAAACACACCAGCAGTGTGAAGAGACCTGAAAGTGGCACATGGCAGCAGAGTGTGGCGATGGAGACAGCAGCAATGGGAGGCCGTACAGGGACCCATGAGAGACTCTAGACTTGGCAGCAGCATGAGGAGGCGGTTTATAGGGGCCCATGGCAGATTAGGGGCCTGGCAGCAGCTATGTGAGGCCCGTAATCTGCCTGCACCCTATGTCAAAAAATTTAACACACCAGCAGTGTGAAGAGACCTGAAAGTGGCACATGGCAGCAGAGTGTGGCGATGGAGACAGCAGCAATGGGAGGCCGTACAGGGACCCATGAGAGACTCTGGACTTGGCAGCAGCATGAGGAGGCGGTATATAGGGGCCCATGGCAGATTAGGGGCCTGGCAGCAGCTATGTGAGGCCCGTAATCTGCCTGCACCCTATGTCAAAAAATTTAACACACCAGCAGTGTGAAGAGACCTGAAAGTGGCACATGGCAGCAGAGTGTGGCGATGGAGACAGCAGCAATGGGAGGCCGTACAGGGACCCATGAGAGACTCTAGACTTGGCAGCAGCATGAGGAGGCGGTATATAGGGGCCCATGGCAGATTAGGGGCCTGGCAGCAGCTATGTGAGGCCCGTAATCTGCCTGCACCCTATGTCAAAAAATTTAACACACCAGCAGTGTGAAGAGACCTGAAAGTGGCACATGGCAGCAGAGTGTGGCGATGGAGACAGCAGCAATGGGAGGCCGTACAGGGACCCATGAGAGACTCTAGACTTGGCAGCAGCATGAGGAGGCGGATTATAGGGGCCCATGGCAGATTAGGGGCCTGGCAGCAGCTATGTGAGGCCCGTAATCTGCCTGCACCCTATGTCAAAAAATTTAACACACCAGCAGTGTGAAGAGACCTGAAAGTGGCACATGGCAGCAGAGTGTGGCGATGGAGACAGCAGCAATGGGAGGCCGTACAGGGACCCATGAGAGACTCTGGACTTGGCAGCAGCATGAGGAGGCGGTATATAGGGGCCCATGGCAGATTAGGGGCCTGGCAGCAGCTATGTGAGGCCCGTAATCTGCCTGCACCCTATGTCAAAAAATTTAACACACCAGCAGTGTGAAGAGACCTGAAAGTGGCACATGGCAGCAGAGTGTGGCGATGGAGACAGCAGCAATGGGAGGCCGTACAGGGACCCATGAGAGACTCTGGACTTGGCAGCAGCATGAGGAGGCGGTATATAGGGGCCCATGGCAGATTAGGGGCCTGGCAGCAGCTATGTGAGGCCCGTTATCTTGCAGCACCCTATGTCAAAAAATTAAACACACCAGCAGTGTGAAGAGACCTGAAAGTGGCACATGGCAGCAGAGTGTGGCGATGGAGACAGCAGCAATGGGAGGCCGTACAGGGACCCATGAGAGACTCTAGACTTGGCAGCAGCATGAGGAGGCGGTATATAGGGGCCCATGGCAGATTAGGGGCCTGGCAGCAGCTATGTGAGGCCCGTAATCTGCCTGCACCCTATGTCAAAAAATTTAACACACCAGCAGTGTGAAGAGACCTGAAAGTGGCACATGGCAGCAGAGTGTGGCGATGGAGACAGCAGCAATGGGAGGCCGTACAGGGACCCATGAGAGACCTCTGGACTTGGCAGCAGCATGAGGAGGCGGTATATAGGGGCCCATGGCAGATTAGGGGCCTGGCAGCAGCTATGTGAGGCCCGTTATCTTGCAGCACCCTATGTCAAAAAATTAAACACACCAGCAGTGTGAAGAGACCTGAAAGTGGCACATGGCAGCAGAGTGTGGCGATGGAGACAGCAGCAATGGGAGGCCGTACAGGGACCCATGAGAGACTCTAGACTTGGCAGCAGCATGAGGAGACGGTTTACAGGGGCCCATGGCAGATTAGGGGCCTGGCAGCAGCTATGTGAGGCCCGTAATCTGCCTGCACCCTATGTCAAAAAAATTTAACACACCAGCAGTGTGAAGAGACCTGAAAGTGGCACATGGCAGCAGAGTGTGGCGATGGAGACAGCAGCAATGGGAGGCCGTACAGGGACCCATGAGAGACTCTGGACTTGGCAGCAGCATGAGGAGGCGGTATATAGGGGCCCATGGCAGATTAGGGGCCTGGCAGCAGCTATGTGAGGCCCGTAATCTGCCTGCACCCTATGTCAAAAAATTTAACACACCAGCAGTGTGAAGAGACCTGAAAGTGGCACATGGCAGCAGAGTGTGGCGATGGAGACAGCAGCAATGGGAGGCCGTACAGGGACCCATGAGAGACTCTAGACTTGGCAGCAGCATGAGGAGGCGGTATATAGGGGCCCATGGCAGATTAGGGGCCTGGCAGCAGCTATGTGAGGCCCGTAATCTGCCTGCACCCTATGTCAAAAAATTTAACACACCAGCAGTGTGAAGAGACCTGAAAGTGGCACATGGCAGCAGAGTGTGGCGATGGAGACAGCAGCAATGGGAGGCCGTACAGGGACCCATGAGAGACTCTAGACTTGGCAGCAGCATGAGGAGGCGGTTTATAGGGGCCCATGGCAGATTAGGGGCCTGGCAGCAGCTATGTGAGGCCCGTAATCTGCCTGCACCCTATGTCAAAAAATTTAACACACCAGCAGTGTGAAGAGACCTGAAAGTGGCACATGGCAGCAGAGTGTGGCGATGGAGACAGCAGCAATGGGAGGCCGTACAGGGACCCATGAGAGACTCTGGACTTGGCAGCAGCATGAGGAGGCGGTATATAGGGGCCCATGGCAGATTAGGGGCCTGGCAGCAGCTATGTGAGGCCCGTAATCTGCCTGCACCCTATGTCAAAAAATTTAACACACCAGCAGTGTGAAGAGACCTGAAAGTGGCACATGGCAGCAGAGTGTGGCGATGGAGACAGCAGCAATGGGAGGCCGTACAGGGACCCATGAGAGACTCTAGACTTGGCAGCAGCATGAGGAGGCGGTATATAGGGGCCCATGGCAGATTAGGGGCCTGGCAGCAGCTATGTGAGGCCCGTAATCTGCCTGCACCCTATGTCAAAAAATTTAGCACACCAGCAGTGTGAAGAGACCTGAAAGTGGCACATGGCAGCAGAGTGTGGCGATGGAGACAGCAGCAATGGGAGGCCGTACAGGGACCCATGAGAGACTCTGGACCTAGCAGCAGCATGAGGAGGCGGTATATAGGGGCCTATGGCAGATTAGGGGCCTGGCAGCAGCTATAGGAGGCCCGTAATCTGCCAGCACCCTATGTCAAAAAATTAAACACACCAGCAGTGTGAGGAGACCTGAAAGTGGCACATGTTTGAGGCATGATTCATGGCGGATTTAGTCAGTTGTGTCAGGAACTGGTGGTTTGAAATCCAGACTAATCCACGCCTGATTCATTTTCACAAACGTGAGTCTCTCCACACTTTGGGTGGACAGTCGTGTCCTCCGCGGAGTTACAATACCTCCTGCCGCACTAAACACGCGCTCCGATGCCACGCTACTGGCCGGGCATGACAGCCTTTCAAGGGCAAATTCAGCTAGTTGGGGCCAAAGGTCAAGTTTCGTTGCCCAGTAGTCAAGGGGATTGTCTACCTCGGTTGGCAGGGTGCTGTCCAAGTAGGCCCAAGCCTGTTGTTTGAGCTCCTGCTCCAGGTCCACCTGATGCTGCTGCTGCTGCTGCGGCTGGTTAGTAGTTTCCTCACTGCGCTGGTGAAGAAAGCTACTCATCATCGACTGCAGACTGAGGCAGCCACTGCTGGTGGAGCTGCCACTGCTCCTACCACCCCACCCCTCCCCTGCTGCCATGCCAGCGGAACGCGAGCGCACAGGGCCCACAGTGTCTGAGGATGGACGTTGGCGCACAAAGGCAGAGACCAACTGACTACATAGGTGGTTTTTATAGTACGTAATTTTGGCCTCCCTCTCAGCAGGTGTGAAAAAGGCCACCATTTTGGACCGGTAGCGAGGGTCCAACAAGGTGGACAGCCAAAAGTCATCCCTCTGTCTGATGGTTATTATTCGGCTGTCGCTACGCAAGCAACCGAGCATGCTATGGGCCATTTGTGCCAAGGAATGCGAGGGACTCCCTGCCTCCATCTCCACAGCATACTGCCACGGTGCGTCTGGGTCCTCTGTCTCCTCCTCCTCCTCCTCTACCAGATGCTCCTGCTCCTCCACTCCTGTCCGCTGAGTGGAAAAACCACCCATTTCACTCAATAATTCCTGAGCACAAATGTCCTCCTCTACCTCCTCCTCTTCTTCCTGTCCTGCCCCCACAGGGGTCATGTGGCGTTGAGATCTGTGCGCCACGTCTACCGCACCCTGACCAGCCATTGTTAACAGCATTTGTTCCAGGACGTGCAACAGAGGAATGACGTCGTTCATCCCATAGTCCTGCCGACTCACGAATAGCGTGGCCTCCTCAAAGGGCCTGAGCAAGCGGCAGGTGTCACGCATGAGCTGCCAATGGCTGACATCTAAGTTACACAGGGGAGTACCTTTATCCGCTTGTAACATCAGGAAATCGGTGATGGCCTTTCGCTGCTCGTAAAGGCGGTCTAACATGTGTAGGGTTGAATTCCACCTTGTTGCAACGTCGCAGATCAGGCGATGCTGTGGAATTCCGTTCTGCCGCTGCAGCTCAATGAGGGTGTTCTTTGCGGTGTAGGAATGGCTGAAATGCATGCACAGTTTACGTGACATTTTAAGGATGTCTTGCAGTGGGATGGTGGATTTTAGGAACCGCTTGACAACCAGATTGAACACGTGAGCCATGCATGGCGCATGGCACAACCTTCCTTGACGCAGAGCAGACACCATGTTCTTTCCGTTGTCAGTCAACATGGTTCCGATTTTTAGTTTGCGCGGAGACAGCCATCTGTCGATTTCTCTGTTCATTACACTCAGCAGTTCCTCCCCTGTGTGACTACGTTCGCCAAGGCATACCAGGTGCAGCACAGCGTGACACCGTTGCGCCCTGCACATGTGATATGCCGGTCGGGTAATGGGACTTGGCACGGGGGTGGCGGCTGAGGACACGGCGGAAAAAGAGGTGGTAGAGGCGGACATGCTTGCTGGACCAAGGACGTGCAAACGTGGAGGCAAAAGCGTCGTGACCTGTCCAAGTTGCTGGTGCGGCTGTGCCGGCACCACGTTCACCCAGTGGGCCGTAAATGACATGTACTGTCCCTGACCGTAGTTACAGCTCCACACGTCGGCGCTGCCGTGCACTTTGGCAGAGACCGACATGCTCAAAGACTGGCCCACCATCTCTTCTACATGTGAATGCAGGGCTGGCACTGCCTTTTGGGCAAAGAAATGACGGCTTGGCACTCTCCACCGCGGCGCGGCACAAGCCATCATTTCTCGGAAAGGTGCTGAGTCCACCAGTTGGAAAGGGAGGGACTGCAGCACCAGCAACTTGGACAGGAGGACGTTCAGCTTTTGCACCGTCGGGTGCGTGCTCGCAAACTGTTGTCTCTTGGATACGGATTCCAAGAAAGACTGTTGACGGAATCCGAGAAGAGGAGTAGCAGGAGAAGGAGCATCTGAACGAGCGGAAGATGCCAACGAGCGACAACTCCCCTCAGCAGAGGTGTTGGAGCCTTGACTGGCTGATAGAGGGCGATTGACGACGTCGGATGACGGAGCAAGTAACGGAGCGGGTGATGGAGCGGGGGCTGGGGCAGGCAGAACCGCCGTATGTTTATCACGGTTTTCCCAGGCCACCGAATGGTGACGCTGCATATGCTGACGCAACGCTGTAGTCCCAACATGGGCCCCCTGGCCACGCTTGCATTTCTGGCCACATAGTCGACATACGGCTACGTTTACTTCCTCGGGCGGCTTGAGGAAAAATTGCCACACCACCGAGTAGGAAACTTTGCCCCCGCTACTCTTCACTGGCTGACTGCTACTTCCTCCGTGCGCACCGGCACCACTACTGGCCGTGGTGGTAGGCTGCAGTGGAGCTGGTGCTCTACTCCGTGGACGTTTGGCTCCACTGACACTGATGCGACCCTGCTGCTGTCTCCTGGGCAACCCACCGACTGTTTTGCTCGCTGCCAAGCTGCCACCCTCTTCTCCTGATGATGCGGAAGAAATTGCCTGATGACGACGAGGCTGCCAAGTGCGATCAACCTCCTCATCATCAAGTAGGGTCTCCGCCTCACTACTAGCCCCCTCGGCTGCGTCTGGGTCAGGAGACAGACCTGTCTCTAGACCGGCTACCGAGCCACTCTCCTCGCCAGTACTTGTTCGCTTGGCTGCTGAAAAGGCCGATGTCTCCCCCCGTTCCTGACCGCCCTCTGTTAGCTCTTCCTCACTGTACAGTGGGGCTGAGCCCACAGCATGCGATACTTCGCTTGGTGAGGGAACAGCAAAGGACAGGGGCAGGTAGAGGACACGTGATTTCAGTGGGCTTGCTCCCGGGCCATGCCAACTAACGGTTGTGTCTGACGTACCCACCGACCGTTGGCTGTAGGTGTCAGAGGTGACCTGGGAAGAGGAAGACGACCGAGCCAACCAATCAATGACGGCAGGGTTGTCGGTGGAGACACGACCGCTGGATGACACCGGGAGCACTGGCCTCTGGCTGCGAATACTGCTGCCTCGACCCCTTCCTCTGCTGCCACGTCTGCTCGCTCCTAAAACATTGCCTCCTCTGCCACTCCTCTGCATGTTGTCTGACATACTATTTAATTCAACGATTAGGTGTCCCTGAGTAACAATTCTCTGGCACTCAGTAACAATTCTGTCTGTCCCTGAGTATGAATTCTGTGGCCCTGAGTAACAATTCTGTGTCTGTGCGAGTAACAATTCTGTGTCTGTGCGAGTAACAATTCTGTGTCTGTGCAAGTAACAATTTTGTGTCTGTGCGAGTAACAATTCTCTGGCACTCAGTAACAATTCTGTCTGTCCCTGAGTAACAATTCTCTGGCACTCAGTAACAATTCTGTCTGTCCCTGAGTAACAATTCTCTGGCACTCAGTAACAATTCTGTCTGTCCCTGAGTATGAATTCTGTGGCCCTGAGTAACAATTCTGTGTCTGTGCGAGTAACAATTCTGTGTCTGTGCAAGTAACAATTTTGTGTCTGTGCGAGTAACAATTCTCTGGCACTCAGTAACAATTCTGTCTGTCCCTGAGTAACAATTCTCTGGCACTCAGTAACAATTCTGTCTGTCCCTGAGTAACAATTCTCTGGCACTCAGTAACAATTCTGTCTGTCCCTGAGTAACAATTCTCTGGCACTCAGTAACAATTCTGTGTCTGTGCGAGTAACAATTCTGTGTCTGTGCAAGTAACAATTTTGTGTCTGTGCGAGTAACAATTCTCTGGCACTCAGTAACAATTCTGTCTGTCCCTGAGTAACAATTCTCTGGCACTCAGTAACAATTCTGTCTGTCCCTGAGTAACAATTCTCTGGCACTCAGTAACAATTCTGTCTGTCCCTGAGTATGAATTCTGTGGCCCTGAGTAACAATTCTGTGTCTGTGCGAGTAACAATTCTGTGTCTGTGCAAGTAACAATTTTGTGTCTGTGCGAGTAACAATTCTCTGGCACTCAGTAACAATTCTGTCTGTCCCTGAGTAACAATTCTCTGGCACTCAGTAACAATTCTGTCTGTCCCTGAGTAACAATTCTCTGGCACTCAGTAACAATTCTGTCTGTCCCTGAGTAACAATTCTCTGGCACTCAGTAACAATTCTGTCTGTCCCTGAGTAACAATTCTCTGGCACTCAGTAACAATTCTGTGTCTGTGCGAGTAACAATTCTGTGTCTGTGCAAGTAACAATTTTGTGTCTGTGCGAGTAACAATTCTCTGGCACTCAGTAACAATTCTGTCTGTCCCTGAGTAACAATTCTCTGGCACTCAGTAACAATTCTGTCTGTCCCTGAGTAACAATTCTCTGGCACTCAGTAACAATTCTGTCTGTCCCTGAGTATGAATTCTGTGGCCCTGAGTAACAATTCTGTGTCTGTGCGAGTAACAATTCTGTGTCTGTGCAAGTAACAATTTTGTGTCTGTGCAAGTAACAATTCTCTGGCACTCAGTAACAATTCTGTCTGTCCCTGAGTAACAATTCTCTGGCACTCAGTAACAATTCTGTCTGTCCCTGAGTAACAATTCTCTGGCACTCAGTAACAATTCTGTCTGTCCCTGAGTAACAATTCTCTGGCACTCAGTAACAATTCTGTCTGTCCCTGAGTAACAATTCTCTGGCACTCAGTAACAATTCTGTGTCTGTGCGAGTAACAATTCTGTGTCTGTGCAAGTAACAATTTTGTGTCTGTGTGAGTAACAATTCTCTGGCACTCAGTAACAATTCTGTCTGTCCCTGAGTATGAATTCTGTGGCCCTGAGTAACAATTCTGTGTCTGTGCGAGTAACAATTCTGTGTCTGTGCAAGTAACAATTTTGTGTCTGTGCGAGTAACAATTCTCTGGCACTCAGTAACAATTTTGTCTGTCCCTGAGTAACAATTCTCTGGCACTCAGTAACAATTCTGTCTGTCCCTGAGTAACAATTCTCTGGCACTCAGTAACAATTCTGTCTGTCCCTGAGTATGAATTCTGTGGCCCTGAGTAACAATTCTGTGTCTGTGCGAGTAACAATTCTGTGTCTGTGCAAGTAACAATTTTGTGTCTGTGCGAGTAACAATTCTCTGGCACTCAGTAACAATTCTGTCTGTCCCTGAGTAACAATTCTCTGGCACTCAGTAACAATTCTGTCTGTCCCTGAGTAACAATTCTCTGGCACTCAGTAACAATTCTGTCTGTCCCTGAGTAACAATTCTCTGGCACTCAGTAACAATTCTGTCTGTCCCTGAGTAACAATTCTCTGGCACTCAGTAACAATTCTGTGTCTGTGCGAGTAACAATTCTGTGTCTGTGCAAGTAACAATTTTGTGTCTGTGCGAGTAACAATTCTCTGGCACTCAGTAACAATTCTGTCTGTCCCTGAGTAACAATTCTCTGGCACTCAGTAACAATTCTGTCTGTCCCTGAGTAACAATTCTCTGGCACTCAGTAACAATTCTGTCTGTCCCTGAGTAACAATTCTGTCTGTCCCTGAGAATGAATTCTGTGGCCCTGAGTAAGAATTCTCTGGCACTCAGTAACAATTCTGTCTGTCCCTGAGTAACAATTCTCTGGCACTCAGTAACAATTCTGTCTGTCCCTGAGTAAAAATTCTGTGGCCCTAATAACGTTTCTGTGGCCCTAAGTAACAATTCTCTGGCACTGAGTGAAAATTCTGTCTGTCCCTGAGTATGAATTCTGTGGCCCTAACTAGCGTTTCTTTGTCCCTAAATAACGATTCTGTGGCCCTCATTAACAAGTCTGTGTCCCTGAGTAATGGTTCTCTGTCCCTAAGTAACTTCTCTCTGTCCCCAATTCTCGTTTCTGTGGCCCTAACTCTGTCCCTGTCCCTAGTACAGAGCGGTCTGCCTCTGTTCAATGACTGCAGGCAAATGAAGATTTCCAAAATGGCCGCTATATATACCTCGACCATTACACAGTGCTGGCTGGCTGGCTGCTGATTGGCTGATGCGATCACATGTCGTTGAGGAATGCATTATGGGGCAGCGCGCCTTGTCTGCGCGCCTTCCCCGACATCCCCGCTCCGTCGCCGCACATGTCAGCCGCCATTTTCGGAAAAATTTCGATTCGCGCGTCCGAATTAGGCTGTTTTTCGGATTCGGCACGAATCGAAATTTTTCCGATATTCGACTCGAATTCCACTTCGGATACTTCGATTCGCTCATCTCTAGTATCTACCATGAATGTTTGCTGTCATTTTCAGTCTAGGCACGCTTGCACAATGAGGTTGTGAGTGTGCGGTCCTGCAGGCTGGGTCACTTCTACTTGCTATTGTACATGGATATCCCTGGATCATCACCCGAAGTGACAATTCAGTCACATTAATCATGACAGCAGTACATGAGATCATCATTCAAATGGCCAAAGAGTGATTAGAAATTATTAATTTTAGCAAACAGCAACTGCTTTGGAAAAATTTCCAGGATTCACACTGTAATTTCTCTGTAAAAGAAAATACCTTTCCAGCCTTCCATTTACCTCTCTTTTCATAAGTCTTGTGGGTTTCCCAGTCTAGGAAGGTACTTTTGAGGGGACTTCAACTACAGGGTGGGGACACATTATAGAAAATATATTCCAGAATGGAAGTCTCTCTCCAACATGCTGATACTATCCCAAAAAGACACTAGTAAGCACTGAAAGTTCTTTGTATACTGGACTCTTAACTACATATAAATCCCCCAGATTCAGGAAAGTATTTCCTTCTTCATCTCTACACTAATAGGTTCTTCTTGTTCCACTCCACAAATTAATCCTTTACTGATGACCACAGGCAACCTAACCCAATGGCCAAGTGACCACATAAGGTCAACTAATCCTCCTATCCTTAAAATTATATATAACTATACTTCCAAAATACATAAATAGTTTAAAAGTCACAGGTTGTATTGTAAAATAATGTTCCATAAAACAAAGCACAGAGCTTATAATAAATAAATAAAGATGCCATCAAGACAGACACATTCTAAAAACATTCACAAGCCCCAAATACAAAAGAAATAACCCCAACATTATTACACTTGTCCTCTGCCCCTGTTTTGGAATAGGGACTATAATAAAGGCTGATGTCTGGCGAAGGTGATGGCCTTTTTGGGAACTGACAAAAGATCTAATGACAACTTAGGGGTTGACTTACTAAAGACTGTGCACTTTGCAAAGTGCAGTTGCACTCTACAAGAGCAGTTGCTCCAGAGCTTAGTAAATGAACAGAAGCTCTGCTGACTTCCATCATCCAATCATACGCAAGCAAAAATGCTGTTTGTTTTTATTTTCTTTGCACCTGAGTGGGTATTCTTTGCAAAGAGAAGCTTTACCTCATTTACTAAGGTGTGGAGCAACTGTACCTTGCAAAGTGCACAGCCTGTCTGCCTTTAGTAAATCAACCCCATAGACTTTTGCACTGAATGTGACCTCTGATTATGACTTTTTGCATCATATGCCTGATGCCAATTACAGTGAACTGAAGGAAAAATCTAAATGAATATATCAAAAGCTTGATAACGGAAAATAACTTAAGTCATAAGCTACCTGTACCTAACTTCTATCAGTCCAAGTACTGGAATCCAAACCCCTCCCAAAGCACATGTACAAACAGTGATTTCTGAAAGCATAGGCATGCCCACCAACATCAACATGGTAACTCATATTTTCTTTCATGCAGAACCTCAAAGTATGGTGTGCCAGGTCCATTTGAGTACCAGGAAAATGCTTTGCATGCA
The DNA here is from genome assembly GCF_062004578.1 of Staurois parvus. NCBI lineage: Eukaryota > Metazoa > Chordata > Amphibia > Anura > Ranidae > Staurois > Staurois parvus. Next base: position 5,459,765 of record NW_028317819.1, on the reverse strand, counting down.
TTTTTCATGATGAAAAAAGGCTCTGGACAGCATCTGGAAATGGAAGAGTTAAAAAAAGTTCCAAATGCAAACGCTTATAAACACGTTTAGCCGCGTTTAAAAGCATTTGGCGTTTGAAAAGCTGATAAAATCTACTCCCGAACGCAAGTTTGGTGCATTAAAAAAAATTATTGTAAACTCAACTGCCTGTAAACGACTGAAAACGACATAGTGTACATGGACACATAGGAAAACATTAGGCAGAGTTCAGGGGCTGCTGACAACAACGCAGAAAAGGTCCTAAACGTGAGTTTATCAGCTGCAGCCTTAGTCTTCAACTTGAGGAGAGGAGGGGCTTTCTCAGCTTCTCCTGCCTGCATGCTTGAGCTAAGGGCAGATGGATTCCAAGAAGTAAATGCTACATGAATCATCCACCCTTACTCAAGATGACCAGTCAAGGTGTTTTTTTCCAAAGTGATTTCTCAACAATATTTATTTCAGGTACTTATATAGCGCCGTCAATTTACGCAGCGCTTTTACATATATATTGTACATTCACATCAGTCCCTAACCCTCAAGGGGCGTACATTCTAAGGTCCCTAACTCACATTCATATACAAGGCCCAATTTAGACAGGATCCAATTAACCTACCAGCATGTCTTTGGAGTGTGGGAGGAAACCCATGCAGGCACAGGGAGAACATGCAAATTCCAGGCAGGAGGTGCCGTGGCTGGGATTCAAACCAACAACCCTAGTACTGCCAGGCGGAAGTGCTAACCATTTAGCCACTGTGCTGCAATATAAAGACATAGATGGATGGGTGAGTTTATTTTGAATATTAAATGCTCAACTAGCATTTCGGGTTTGTGGTGCTCAGATGCAGTGTAGTTCCACTTTAAAATCCCAGTTCAAAAATGTGTTGCTTAGAACACCTGCCTCTATTTTGTAAAAAAAAGAGAAACACGAGCAGGTATAATGAAGGAAGGCTGCAACTGCCAGCTTCTGTTTAGCTAAGCCGAGGTTCATCTATAATGGTGCATTTCTAGCTTATAGAAATGTGACTTCTAGCATTAGTAGAACACAACATGAGAGCGGGTACGCAGGGTGGATCTTCAACCTGGCAGGCAGATTGGATACACAGAGCTGTCAGTAACAGAACATTCTCCATCTGTACACAAACCGCAAGAAGAGTTTCTCAAGGTTAATTGATTTTTAAGTTGCTTATTAATTTGAAAGCAGTGTGTGAATGATTACTGGCGACACAACATTAGGTAATGACAGTAAATCAGAGGCAGTGTGCTTCTCCAGGCAGACAGAGATGGCCTCAATGATCAGCTGCATGAATACACAGGATACGGGATTCAACAAAACAGTTTTTGGTTTTGGGATTTTTTTGGAAGAATCTTTTGGATTATTTTTGCTCTTCTTTTGCTACTAAAATTAAATATGAATAATAAGTCAATGCTTGGCAAATTCGATTGCAGTTTTAGTTCCTGTAGGGTAGACTTCATTGCATCAATGTTTTAGCTATGCTGATTAGCAACACTGGGGTTTCATTTAAAAAAAAAAAAGCTTATTTTCCACCCTTTATTTTAACCCCTTCACGCCGACACCTCCCGACGCTTTAAGAGTTTCAGAAGCCGGGAGATGGGACGGGCGGGGTGGGGTTTAGGGATCATGTGACCGCCGTGATACGTCGTCATGTCGGTTACATGATTGGGAAAGGTCCTGATCGAAAGAGGAGACCGGGACCTTTCTGTGAGTACCGGACATGTGTGCTGGGAGCGCGCAGGGCACACGCTCTCAGCACAATTTTTTTTAATAGATCGCAAATGTGCGGTCACTCGGCATCTAGGCCCAGACGCCGGGAGGCCGAACATTTGTGTACGGCTGGCGTGAAGAGGTTAAAGTGATATTGAAGGCAATTAGAAAAAATAAATTAAATAACATGTCATACTTGATCTGTGCAATGATTTTGCACAGATCAGCCTCGATCCTCTTCTTCCCGGGTCCCCCATCGGGCCCCTCCCTCCTGCCAAGCAGGCTCGCTCCTGAGCCACTGGTCTGCACGTCCATTCACACACAGAGCTGGGATTCTTTCCTCATTGGCTCACTGGCTGTGATTATCTCAGCCAATGAGGAGGGAGAGTCCCCGGAGTGTCAAGGCTGTCGTGCACATGGCTGGATCATGATGGGGCTCAGGTAAGTATTGGGGGGGACTGAAGGGGCTTCTGCACACAGAAGGTTTTTTACCTTCATGCATAGAATGCATGAAGGTAAAAAAATCCTGGCCCTTTACAACCACTTTAAAAATCTTAAGAATGTTTCAATATCAAAGTGTGATATGGAAAAAATAGTGTATACATAGCTCCAAACTGTCCCTGATTTTGAGGGACTGTCCCTCTTTCCTCATTTGTCCCTCATTTAGGTTTGTTGTATAGACCTGTGTTAAAAATTCATTATTTGTCTATCAAAAAGTGTTTTACAGTGCTAAACCACTGTAAAAAGCCAATATAAAGGAATAGTAGTGGTAAAAAAGCACTTGTGGGTGTGACCAATCATTTTTTGTATATTAATTTACCTTGTAAGGGGGTGTTGCAGGGTGTGTGTCCTATGAATGCATAATTTTGTTTATAGGTGTGTCTCATTCCCACCTTAGAAAGTTGGGAGGTATGTGTATATGGTGTAACAATATATGCCCTAGTAAAAAAGAACAGACAAGGGCACACTCTCATCATGCATTACCATGGTAAAACACGTATTTATTGAATAAAAAGAGGATATATACTCACAAACCAACGTGAATAAAGGCAGTGTATGTGGTCCACAAAGACAGTCACAAAACATCTGTGTCTAATAATGCGAATGAGCTGACGCGTTTTGGGAGCTGAACCCCCTTCCTCAGAGCTTTGTGTTTTACCACGGTAATGCACGATGAGAGTGCGCCCTTGTCTGTTCTTTTTCACTAGTGCTCAGATTTCCCGATCTTAGAAGGGCTACACCTCTTTGTTTGGCATTTTGGCATCTTCTTGGTTGTATGAAGACTGGAGCGCTGGTTACGTTTGTTTATCTTTTGGAGTGTATCCATATGCCCTAGTAACCTTGTAAGGACATTAATATGTAATGGGTACAAAATAAACAGTGTACATGTAGAAACACAAATATGGGGTCAATTTACTAAAGGCTACCACACTCGATATGAAGATCATGTTACTAATTTTTCAGAAATATCGCATGAATTAATAAAAGAGTCAAATTTTCAAAATAAAATATCGAATGTCAGACATATACCACAAAAAAAGAAATAAAGCAATAAAGTCAATTCACTAAAGAAACACACACATTTGTTATTTATCATCTGGCGTAGGCAGGTAGTATTTCAGCATAAAATTTTTATTGCAAAAACAATTAAGAGGAACTGTGTACTGGCCAGGAAGCGAAACGTATACAATGTTATCAGTGTGAAAATGTTTTCTTCTGAGCTCAGGAAAGTCAATTATTTGTAACATTTCATCTGAGGGAGATCATTCTGTGAATGAAAGCACACTAGAATGTTTTTGCTGTCTGCAAAAAAAAGAAAAAAAAAAAAAAAGAAAAAAAAGCAAACCCCCTCCCCCCAAAAAAATCTAAAATACTTGAAAATGTAAGAGCTAAATATTGCAAAACATAGATATGTAATTTTTAGTGAACTGACTACCGTACTTTTGAGATAAAGACCTATATAAACAAAAATAAGTGCAGCACAATACAAATAAGTACAAATACACAATAGAGAACTAAATGTATATATATATATATATATAAATACACCAACAAAACGTCTAGAAAAAGAGGCCAATAAAGAGGATAAGTCTATGGCCAAAAGTAGTGTAAGTGTGCAGAGTTGAATCCTCAATCCATCATCTGATAAGGTGCTCTGTGATACCACCAAGACAGTATACAAGTGGCTCACCTCACCATCATGATCCTCGAACAAACAGGTCATAGTGCACCCTTCCCTTCAGGGGCTAATTCTCTGGTGACCACCGGCCATTACACAAGGAAAACTTCAAGCACGGAGCGGATATATACACATGAAATAAAATAAGAACCACTAGTGCTCTCTGTATAGTAATCTTTACTTCTAAAATGTAGGTTAAAACGTATAGACTGGGGCACTGTAACAGTGCTAGGATAGAAACTTGACAAATATTGGCAACCGCCGTAAACCAAGATGGCTGTAGGATGACATCACTAGCGTGGCTCCCCCCCCCCCCAATACATGTTATGTCCAGGGCAGGGTGTCATCAGTAGGGTTTATTTTAACAGAAAAACTTGTGTAGTACTTATCCCTTGTCTGTTATGTCATTCTGGTGCATTTAGACATCCAGCTTAACTTATTTAGGCAAGGAGGAAGGAGAAAAGGGAAAAAAGGGGGTAAAAAAAAAGTGGAATAGGGAAGATAAGGAAGGGGATGTAGTAAGTGAAAGGAAAGGGAAGTGGGTGAAAGGGCCTTGTCCCTTTGCCTCTCCTCCTCAAGAAATTAGTCTCCAACTGTTCTCTGCTCAGAAGGCCTCGTCTCATACAAAAGCTTCAAAGCATGCATTATGTACTGTGTAATATTTTCATCATTTGTGTAGGAAGATCACATTGGGGGACTAAGCTACTAAGGCTAGGTTCACACATATGAGCGCGTTTTGCATTTTGTTTTCTTTCACTTTTTCAACTAGAATTTGTAAAAGGCTAAACTTGTCAACTAATGGTCATGGTTTTCCATATGGATATTTGTGATAGATCTTGGGGGGTACTTCTGGCTGTGATGAAAATGTATTATAATAACAATTTAAAGTATTAGTAATAATGAATTACAAAAAACTAGTTTGATCTTTTTTACCTAAAATATATTAGAGAGGGTTTAGACCAGGGCACATCTGCACATCAGCTTTGGAGCACAAGCTGCATGAAGTCTTCCCAATGTTTGTATAGGTCAGGGGTGCTCAACTTGTGGCCCTCAGAGCCCTCTGATGTGGCTCTCAATGACAAAACAGTGAAGCGTGCTTCCACTATATCCTATGAGTTTTGGTGTGCTTTCAGAAAAAGCACTACACCTGCAAGACATAATAAAAGTCTATGGCAAAGCGTAGCTAACCCACAGGAATGACACAGGTGCACTGTGCTGCCCCTGCGTTGTGAGTAAACCACAGTATATTAGCGTGAAAGCAGCCTTATAGGGGGCTCAGGACAGTAAGAACTCATTTACATTTGCAGTTTCGGGGGGGGGGGGGCAGTAAAACCCCATAGTTAAGACGTATTTTTACCAAACACCCCCAACCACTGGTGTAGCGTCAGGAATCGCAACGGTGACCTCGCCCCATGCTCAAAGGGGCCAATATAGCCTCCCTGTCACATTCTGTTTTACACTTGGACAGGAGGGGTGGCGGGGGTGGCATATACAGGCACCAATCCTCTCCATTTTCCCCCTGCAACTGCTGAAAGTCAAATTCTCCTTCCCCCCTTCCCACTGGCATTCAGAATTCAGCAGCTGCAGGAGGAAAATGTTCACTATTATCAACCATTTCTTTTCTTTGTGGCCTGTGACCAGTTATAAAATCACTTAAGTGGCTCTTCAAAAGGATGAGCACCCCTGCTGTAAGTTGATTTTGTTTGCCTGGTTTTCACACAGTCACAATATATACTAGTAGGTTAAATGGCATGTGACTAAATTGCCCATAGCCTGAATTTTCTGCATTGAAGAAAGGCCTGACAATGGATGGTTACAATGGCACAACTATCCAAAGGGTAGTCATGAGTCACAGACTCAACAAAGTGGTTTTTAATTAAAATGTATACTTATCTTTTCTGCTATTTCTTGAACTTGATACAGTCTCTTGGCAATCATAATTTTGCGGCTGTCTGTATCACTGCAGAGATAGCTGATGTGGAGGTGGCTGTTTTCAGAGACAACACTGTGCATCTTTAAAACTGCTAATTACCCAACAAACAAAACCTGTCTTATTTATTATATATTTATTGGGCATCATAAACTCCAAAAAAACTGGGTGCTCTATTATGTAAATTCTGACTATGGGCTGTATGGTTGTGCGCTGACCCACCCCCTCCTACTCATGAGGTCACCTATCACAATTATTGGTGAACAGGAGGTTGGTCAGAGCATGACCATCTAAGCCAGGGGTCAACAATTCCAGGCACACATGTCCAGGAGAGCATGTGGTTCCCTGTTTGCACTGGCACACAGCTCACTAAGCTGTGAATTATACAGCCTGCTCAGTTCTTGGAGACATCCAACTCATAATCGGTTGAGCTTGGGGACACTGCCCTGTGTAGTAACTTTAGGACGTCAGTCAACTGCCTGCTGCTGCTTTCCAGGATGAGGATGGTAAGCCAGGCAGGCATAAGAAATGTTCCTTTTTCTTGTGAAGTGAGCTAGAGTGAAGTCTGAGGGGTTACTTGGATTCCAACCACTACTGCGGGCATTTTTAGGATTTTTCCCTAAAGCGCCATTGGCTTCTCAGTACTAAGAGAGCCATTGGGTTCTGGTAGGCATCCAACTTCACTCCTGTCTTTACCGGACTTCTGGGAGCTTTCCTTTGGATATCTGGAGCACCTCCTACACCTTCATGCCTGGTTCACACTAGTGTGGGCTGTGTGGCCCACGTTTGCTTGGGCATGGCATCCTATTCAATTCTTTGTCCCGCATTAAAAAAGGTGCATTCTCCTTTTTAAAAATGTGGCCGAAGGGAAACAGCATGGTCTTTTTGACCATATGTTTTCCCTGAAGTTCCTGTACCCATGCTGCAGGCTGAGATGTGTGGGGGTGCTGTTCAGAATGAATGGCAGCCCCGCATATTTAGCAAGAGCAGCGTGATTTGGCTGAGTGTGGTTGCAGGTTAGGGTGCGGGAACAGGTGCAATTTTTGCATCCGCAACCAGCCCCCAGCCTGCAGGCTAGTGTGAACACACATAAATAAAAAGTGCAGCGCTAGTAAATATGAGATCTATGGACACATATACAGTGGGGATCGAAAGTTTGGGCACCCCAGCTAAAAATTTGTATTAATGTGCATAAAGAAGCCAAGGAAAGATGGAAAAATCTCCAGAAGGCATCAAATTACAGATTAGACATTCTTATAATATGTCAACAAAAGTTAGATTTTATTTCCATCATTTACACTTTCAAAATAACAGAAAACAAAAAAATGGCATCTGCAAAAGTTTGGGCACCCTGCAGAATTTATAGCATGCACTGCCCCCTTTGCAAAGCTGAGACCTGCCAGTGTCATGGATTGTTCTCAATCATCGTCTGGGAAGACCAGGTGATGTCAATCTCAAAGGTTTTAAATGCCCAGACTCATCTGACCTTGCCCCAACAATCAGCACCATGGGTTCTTCTAAGCAGTTGTCTAGAAAACTGAAACTGAAAATAGTTGACGCTCACAAAGCTGGAGAAGGCTATAAGAAGATAGCAAAGCGTTTTCAGATGTCAATATCCTCTGTTCGGAATGTAATTAAGAAATGGCAGTCATCAGGAACAGTGGAAGTTAAAGCAACATCTGGAAGACCAAGAAAAATATCAGACAGAACAGCTCGCAGGATTGTGAGAAAAACAATTCAAAACCCACGTTTGACTGCACGATCCCTCCAGAAAGATCTGGCAGACACTGGAGTTGTGGTACACTATTCCACTATAAAAAGAGATACTTGTACAAATATGGTCTTCATGGAAGAGTCATCAGAAGAAAACCTCTTCTACGTCCTCACCACAAAAATCATCGTTTGAACTTTGCAAATGAACATATAGACAAGCCTGATGCATTTTGGAAACAAGTTCTGTGGACCGATGAGGTTAAAATTGAACTTTTTGGCTGGAATGAGCAAAGGTACGTTTGGAGAAGAAGGGGCACAGAATTTAATGAAAAGAACCTCTGTCCAACTCATCTGGGGTTGGATCAATCATGCTACTCACGAGTAGAAGGAAAAATGGATTCAATAAAATTTCAGCAAATTTTGGATGGTAACTTGATGCCATCTGTGAAAAAGCTGAAGTTAAAGAGAGGATGGCTTCTACAAATGGATAATGATCCTAAAAACACCTCAAAATCCACGGGGGATTACATCAAGAGGCGTAAACTGAAGGTTTTGCCATGGCCTTCACAATCTCCTGACCTCAACATAATTGAAAATCTATGGATAGACCTTAAAAGAGCAGTGCGTGACAGACAGCCCAGAAATCTCAAAGAACTGGAAGACTTTTGTAAGGACGAATGGGCAAAGATACCTCAAACAAGAATTGAAAGACTCTTGGCTGGCTACAAAAAGCGTTTACAAGCTGTGATACTTGCCAAAGGGGGCAGTACAAGATATTAACTCTGCAGGGTGCCCAAACTTTTGCAGACGACATTTTTTTGTTTTCTGTTATTTTGAAAGTGTAAATGATGGAAATAAAATCTAACTTTTGTTGACATATTATAAGAATGTCTAATCTGTAATTTGATGCCTTTTGGAGATTTTTCCATCTTTCCTTGGCTTCTTTATGCACATTAATACAAATTTTTAGCTGGGGTGCCCAAACTTTTGATCCCCACTGTATATCTCAGATGATCTGAAACACACTGTGGTATATAGCACTAAACAGAGAAGATAACCAATACATCAGGTGAAATTGATAATAATGTCCAAACAAGTTGTAGCAGGATCCTGCGTAGAAGCCAAAAAACACCTCATAGTGTAGTAGGTAAAATCAAAGAATTTTTATTTCAAAAATAGTGGATAAAACAGGGCAGAAACACAAAACATCCCCTCTGATGATGTGCAGTGGCACGAAAGGCCTTAGGAGGAGCCAACAGAGCGTGACATCTTAGCCGCCTGGAGCCACGAGGAGGCCCGGCGGCCATCTTACTTTTGGGTCAGTCACACTTTATTTTATCATTCACTGTTTGAGTGTTTCTGCCCTGTTTTATCCACTATTTTTGAAATAAATTCTTTGATTTTACCTACTACACTATGAGGTGTTTTTTGGCTCCTATTGGAGCTAATAAATTTTAGGACATCCTATTACTCACCTTTACCACCGGAGGGAGTTCCTTACTCATAAATCCACCCAGCCTTAAGGGGATTCCTGGACCTGGAGGCTGCCTACTACACCAGGATTATCTGCTCCAGGATGGTTATCTATCTTCTCCGCTAGATGAGGGATTTCCAGGGGTCATACCACATATTCCAGGGGTCATACAACATATGCGCTTGTCCATAGCGCGTCCGGTGAGTGCGCAATTTTACTATTTGATCCTGGCATATTAAGCTTCTACGCAGGATCCTGCTACAACTTGTTTGGACATTATTATCAATTTCACCTGATGTATTGGTTATCTTCTCTGTTTAGTGCTATATACCACAGTGTGTTTCAGATCATCTGAGATATATGTGTCCATAGATCTCATATTTACTAGCACTGCACTTTTTATTTATGTGTATTTTTGAAGGTTTTGCTGAGATTACCTTGGGTGCATTGGCTGCTGACGGGAGAGCGCTCACTTTTTTATTTTTTATTTTTTAGTGTGAACACAGCGTCATGCACCATGCTGAGCACATAAGCACTGTTAATTACTGGACTTATTCTATTTTGCTTTTTTAAAGTATCTAATTTATACATCAGGTCTCGGGGTTTTATTTTTGATAATAGCCCAGCACATTATATACTGATGTTTATTGAAGGTTCTGTGTCTCTTCACCTCGTGCTAGCTGCCTCTTTTTCAAACAGGATTTGTTTACTGTTATTATACATCCCATCTTTGAGTTTTATTTTTGATAATAGAGCTGCACATTATATAATGAGGTAGAAAAGAAGCCTGAGGGGTGGAGCTGGGAATAGCAGGATGACCTGAGACAGTGTCTATGGACACACACAGCCCAGATTGGGAGCTTGCCTGCATGGGTACCCCCTTAGCACACGGCTCGCTGAGGGGGCATAAAGAGAAGAGAAAGAGCATATACTGAGGCAGAATAAAAGCCTGAGGGGTGCAGCTGGGAATAGGAGGATGATCTGAGCGAGTGTCTATGGACACACACAGAACGGCTCGGGAGCTTGCCTGCATGGGTACCCCCTTAGCACCCCCTTTGCTGAGAAGGCACCCAGAGAAGAGAAGGAGCAGGGAACACTGGTAGGGGACCCCAGAAGAGGAGATAAAAGACTGCTCTCTGTAATATCCTTGCACAGAGCAAGTAAGTATAACTTATCTTCTTTTATTTCAAGATAAAAAACAAAACTTTAGTATCACTTTAATGTTGAAAAGGCTGCTGACCTCTAATATGAGCTTCAGTACAACTAAGGTAGTACAACCACAATTATGCTTGTTGAATTAAAGTGTTGCTAAACCCACAACAGTAAAAAAAAAGTCTGTATATGCAGTAAAGCATGCTTGTTATACTCACAGTGGAACTTAAGGGGTTAATCCTCTGCACCATGTAAAAAGGATGTTTGATCCTATCTTCTCTGATCCTCCCCTTCTTCTGCAGTCCCCAATCCATCTGCTGATAGCACAGAGGCTTGGGAGCAAGCTGCACATGCTCAGTTTGGTGTGTATTGCAAGATTTTTCCTTAGGAGAGTGCATGTGATCAGCACAGGGCCAGTCAGCACTGTCCAGACAGTATGTCAGGGGTCCTGTAGGGAGAATGAAAACTCCTCCTACAAGCTGTATCCAGTGCTCTGCTGGACATTGATAGAGGTTATAAGACTGTTATATACTGCTGATGATAAAAGGTATTTAGCAGTATATATTTACTAAAATAATTGCATGTCCATGTTCTGTGTACTGTGGAAGACCAGATAGAGGGAATGTAGGGTCCTGGGTTTAGTAACACTTTAACTTGAAATGTGAATTCTCTTCTTTCCACCATCAGCCTTGCACATGGATAGTGAAAAAAAGAAAACCAAATAGGTAATGCAAGTACAACACAACCAGGCTTCCAGTATTAACATTAATGTGGTTGATGCTGCATTATGGGGATTGGCAAACATTTTAGGAATCCAAAATATTCTGGGAAATGAAATTAACATTGATAAAATCAAAACAATAAAGATGACGATGTAGAATTTTATGAACCAATACATCTAAAACAATCATGATAATATTTGCCATGCACTTAAAACGTAGAAGTACTGTGGAGCAAAGAAACACAAATTATGTTTAATATGCCTTCCTAGAAATAGTGAATACAATCTCTTAGCTATAAAAAGGTTGTTGAAAGCCCAGTAGCGAAGGGAATGACTGCACACTATTTTTGCTGATGTATTTTATCAGTTAAGATCTTTTAATAGTTAGATCTGGTGAACAATCATCTGACAGCAGCTTCAGAATAAAATATATTACAGTGAAATGTATAGTCATCCAGATATATATGCTCAATAACCTAATTTTTTCTCTGTCTTCTTGCGGTTTACAGCTGTATAAAGGAGAATATATTCAATAACAGGCTGTTGTCTCTGGAAATCAGGCATTTATTGTTTGTGACAGGTCTATACACAGTTAATCAAATTGCTTTGAGATCTGGAAAAGAACACATTAGCTTGCTGATTAGGTAGAAAGGACACAAGCTACTGCATTTCAAGGACTCCAAAAATGAAATAGTTGCTATTGTCCAAATAATAAAATTGCATAAATGTAATATACTGCATGTACATACTACATATACCAGTTTGCCCTATCAACATAATCTATGATACTAAAACTTTATATTTATAGCAGGGAAGGACCAATCTTGGTCGCCACGGTGACTAGGAAATGCTGTCTGGCAATCTGGTAATTGAAGTCTGTAATTGTGGTCTTATTGACTGTAATTTCATCAGTCACCACTAAGTGGCGTCTGGAGCACAAATGGCCACTGATCAACAGAGCAAGTGCCTTTGTGTTTGTTTGTGTGTGTCTAACCTCCAGGTGATTTACCCCCCCCCCCCCCTTCCTGACCAGGCCATTTTTTGTGATACGGTACTGCATTATTTTAACTAACAATTGTGCGGTCAAGCAACCCTGTGCATAAATGAAATTTATGTCCATTTTTTTCCCCACAAATAGAACTTTCTTTCGGTGGTATTTGATCGCCTCTGCGGTTTTTATTTCTTGTGCTATAAACAAAAAAGACCAACAATTTAAAAAAAAAATACATATATTTTTTACGTTTTGCTATAAAACATATCCGAAAAAAAATGTTTACAGTTTAATTTCTTCATAAATTTAGGCCAAAATGTATTCTGCTACATCCTTGCTAAAACAAAATATATAAACGTGTAAATTAATTGGTTTACGTGAAAGTTATAGCATCTAAAAATGGCAGTATATATTCTGGAATTCTTATTTTTTATACTAGTAATGACGGCGATCAGCAACTTATAGCGGGACTGCTGCGGGCATTCTGAAACTCAGTGGGAACTGACTAACTGCCACTGACCTCCCCAATGACACTAATACAGTGTTCAGTGATAATAAAAAGCAATGACACTGTACTAATGACACTGGGCAGGATGGGGTTAACATCTGGGGTGATCAAAGGGTTAACTGTGTGCTGTTTTTGTTTTACAGCATGTACTGTCTGTGTTTTACATCATGTGCCGTGTGTGTTTTACATCATGTGCCGTGTGTGTTTTACATCATGTGCCGTGTGTGTTTTACATCATGTGCCGTGTGTGTTTTACTAGGGAGACATGCTGTGCAGAGAAATACAAAGCAGCATGTTCTTGCCTGCAGGAGAAAGACCCGTGTTGTTCACACACAGCTCTCTCCCCGATCGCCAGGTGTTGGCAGGGAATCTCTGGCTGGGACCCGGTGATAGACATCCCTAGCCACCAATGGCAGCACATGGAATGCAAATCACACACATACAGTATATATATGTGTGTGCTGGAGCCCCAGTGTAAGTCTGTGTGTGCCAGCAGGACAAAGTGAGTCTGTGCCATTTGCCTAGTGTCTTATATGTAAATATGGACCAGTGAAGTGCATAGCTTTAAATGTGTGTGCACAGGAGACACTATGCATCTGTTACATGTGTACATGAAGAGGATACTTTGCATTAGTTACACGACGGTGTACACAGGGTACACCATGCATTAGTTGCATGAGTGTGCATACAGGGGGCACTATGCATCAGTTACATGTGTTTGTGCGCAGGAGACACAATAGGGTTGACTTACTAAAACTGTGCTACAACACACAGCTGCACCAGATTTTGCACTCTCCAGTTTTAGTAAATCAACCCCTATGCATCAGTTACACTTGTTCGCGCACGGGGGACACTATGCATCAGTTACACTTGTTCATGCACAGGGGACACTGTGCATCAGTTACACTTGTTCATGCACAGGGGACACTGTGCATCAGTTACACTTGTTCGTGCACGGGGGACACTAAGCATCAGTTACACTTGTTCGCTCACGGGGGACACTATGCATCAGTTACACTTGTTCATGCACGGGGGACACTATGCATCAGTTACACTTGTTCGTGCACGGGGGACACTATGCATCAGTTACACTTGTTCTTGCACGGGGGACACTATGCATCAGTTACACTTGTTCGTGCACGGGGGACACTATGCATCAGTTACACTTGTTCGTGCACGGGGGACACTATGCATCAGTTACACTTGTTCGTGCACGGGGGACACTATGCATCAGTTACACTTGTTCGTGCACGGGGGACACTATGCATCAGTTACACTTGTTCGTGCACGGGGGACACTATGCATCAGTTACACTTGTTCGTGCACGGGGGACACTATGCATCAGTTACACTTGTTCTTGCACGGGGGACACTATGCATCAGTTACACTTGTTCATGCACGGGGGACACTATGCATCAGTTACACTTGTTCGTGCACGGGGGACACTATGCATCAGTTACACTTGTTCTTGCACGGGGGACACTATGCATCAGTTACACTTGTTCGTGCACGGGGGACACTATGCATCAGTTACACTTGTTCGTGCACGGGGGACACTATGCATCAGTTACACTTGTTCGTGCACGGGGGACACTATGCATCAGTTACACTTGTTCGTGCACGGGGGACACTATGCATCAGTTACACTTGTTCGTGCACGGGGGACACTATGCATCAGTTACACTTGTTCTTGCACGGGGGACACTATGCATCAGTTACACTTGTTCGTGCACGGGGGACACTATGCATCAGTTACACTTGTTCGTGCACGGGGGACACTATGCATCAGTTACACTTGTTCGTGCACGGGGGACACTATGCATCAGTTACACTTGTTCGTGCACGGGGGACACTATGCATCAGTTACACTTGTTCGTTCACGGGGGACACTATGCATCAGTTACACTTGTTCGTGCACGGGGGACACTATGTATCAGTTACACTTGTTCGTGCACGGGGGACACTATGCATCAGTTACACTTGTTCCTGCATGGGGGACACTATGCATCAGTTACACTTGTTCGTGCGCGGGGGACACTATGAATCAGTTACACTTGTTCCTGCATGGGGGACACTATGCATCAGTTACACTTGTTCGTACGCGGGGGACACTATGCATCAGTTACAATTGTTCTTGCCCGGGGGACACTATGCATTAGTTACACTTGTTCCTGCATGGGGGACACTATGCATCAGTTACACTTGTTCTTGCACGGGGGACACTATGCATCAGTTACACTTGTTTGTGCACGGGGGACACTATGGGGTTTGTTTACTAAAGCTGGAGAGTCCAAAATCAGACTCCCTTCTGCATAGAAACCAATCAGCTTCTAACCTCAGCTTGTTCAATGAAGCTTTGGCAATGAAACCTGGCAGCTGATTGGTTTCTATACAGAAGTGAGTCTGATTTTGCACTCTCCAGCTTTATTAAATAAACCCCTATGCATCAGTTACACTTGTTCGTGCACGGGGGACACTATGTATCAGTTACACTTGTTCGTGCACGGGGGACACTATGTATCAGTTACACTTGTTCGTGCACGGGGGACACTATGTATCAGTTACACTTGTTCGTGCACGGGGGACACTATGCATCAGTTACACTTGTTCGTGCACGGGGGACACTATGCATCAGTTACACTTGTTCGTGCACGGGGGACACTATGCATCAGTTACACTTGTTCGTGCGCGGGGGACACTATGAATCAGTTACAATTGTTCTTGCCCGGGGGACACTATGCATCAGTTACACTTGTTCTTGCACGGGGGACACTATGCATCAGTTACAATTGTTCTTGCCCGGGGGACACTATGCATCAGTTACACTTGTTCGTGCACGGGGAACACTATGCATCAATTACACTTGTTCATGCACGGGGAACACTATGCATCAATTACACTTGTTCACGCACGGGGAACACTATACATCAGTTACACTTGTTCACGCACGGGGGACACTATGCATCAGTTACACACTGTATGTGCATGTATGCATAAGACACTTTGCATCAGTTTCATGAGTATGAAAATATATGAATGAACAATCAGCACAGTACTAATAGTGTGAATATAAGAATTTGATAGAAAAAGCAATCCTTGAATGCCGCTAAACACCAATAGTGCTTTCCACCACACTATACGTACTCACAATACCACAATGATGAAGCACAAACAAAATAAATAAGAAATATTTAAAAAGTACAAAAATAAAAAAAAAGTCCAAACTTCCGATGATCAATGGTCCATCACCATTGTGTTACATATGTGAAGATTTTGGGAGGTTTATCTACAGTTTAGCTACATCATTGTGATATTTTGAGTTACATGTGTTTGTGCACCAGGGACACTATGCATTAGTTACAAATGTGTGTGCATGCATGGGACACTTTGCATCGGCTACATGAGTATGCACACAAGAGACACAATGCAGTAGGGACATGTGTTTGTGCACAGGGGACACAATGCAGTAGGGACGTGTTTAGGCACAGGGGACACAATGCAGTAGGGACATGTGTTTGTGCACAGGGGACACAATGCAGTAGGGACATGTGTTTGTGCACAGGGGACACGATGCATTAGTTAAAAGGGTTTGTGCACAGGGGACACAATACAGTAGGGACGTGTTTGGGCACAGGGGACACAATGCAGTAGGGACATGTGTTTGTGCGCAGGGGACACAATGCAGTAGGGACATGTGTTTGTGCACAGGGGACACGATGCATTAGTTAAAAGGGTTTGTGCACAGGGGACACAATGCAGTAGGGACATGTGTTTGTGCACAGGGGACACAATACAGTAGGGACGTGTTTGGGCACAGGGGACACAATGCAGTAGGGACATGTGTTTGTGCGCAGGGGACACAATGCAGTAGGGACATGTGTTTGTGCACAGGGGACACAATGCAGTAGGGACATGTGTTTGTGCACAGGGGACACAATGCAGTAGGGACATGTGTTTGGGCACAGGGGACACAATGCAGTAGGTACGTGTTTGTGCACAGGGGACACAATGCAGTAGGGGCATGTGTTTGTGCACAGGGGACACAATGCAGTAGGGACGT
The DNA here is from genome assembly GCF_062004578.1 of Staurois parvus. Lineage (NCBI taxonomy): Eukaryota > Metazoa > Chordata > Amphibia > Anura > Ranidae > Staurois > Staurois parvus. The sequence goes on along the minus strand of NW_028317819.1, from coordinate 5,443,296 downwards.
GTTTGTGCACAGGGGACACAATGCAGTAGGGACATGTGTTTGTGCACAGGGGACACAATGCAGTAGGGAAATGTGTTTGTGCACAGGGGACACAATGCAGTAGGGATGTGTTTGGGCACAGGGGACACAATGCAGCAGGGACATGTGTTTGTGCACAGGGGACATAATGCAGTAGGGACATGTGTTTGGGCACAGGGTACACAATGCAGTAGGGACATTTGTTTGTGCACAGGGGACACAATGTAGTAGGGACATGTGTTCGGGCACAGGGGACACAATGCAGTAGGGACATGTGTTCGTGCAAAGGGGACACAATGCAGTAGGGACGTGTTTGAGCACAGGAGACACAATGCAGTAGGGACATGTGTTTGTGCACAGGGGACACAATGCAGTAGGGACATGTGTTTGTGCACAGGGGACACAATGATGTAGGGATGTGTTTGGGCACAGGGGACACAATGCAGTAGGGACATGTGTTTGGGCACAGGGGACACAATGCAGTAGGGAAATGTGTTTGTGCACAGGGGACACAATGCAGTAGGGACATGTGTTTGTGCACAGGGGACACAATGCAGTAGGGACATGTGTTTGTGCACAGGGGACACAATGCAGTAGGGACATGTTTAGGCACAGGGGACACAATGCAGTAGGGACATGTGTTTGTGCACAGGGGACACAATGCAGTAGGGATGTGTTTAGGCACAGGGGACACAATGCAGTAGGGACATGTGTTTGTGCACAGCGGACACAATGCAGTAGGGACATGTGTTTGGGCACAGGGGACACAATGCAGTAGGGACATGTGTTTGGGTACAGGGGACACAATGCAGTAGGGACATGTGTTTGTGCACAGGGGACACAATGCAGTAGGGATGTGTTTGGGCACAGGGGACGCAATGCAGTAGGGACATGTGTTTAGGCACAGGGGACACAATGCAGTAGGGACATGTGTTTGGGCACAGAGGACACAATGCAGTAGGGACGTGTTTGAGCACAGGGGACACAATGCAGTAGGGACATGTGTTTGTGCGCAGGGGACACAATGCAGTAGGGACATGTGTTTGTGCACAGGGGACACAATGCAGTAGGGACATGTGTTTGTGCACAGGGGACAAAATGCAGTAGGGACATGTGTTTGTGCACAGGGGACACAATGCAGTAGGGACACGTGTTTGTGCACAGGGGACACAATGCAGTAGGGACATGTGTTTGGGCACAGGGGACACAATGCAGTAGGGACGTGTTTGTGCACAGGGGACACAATGCAGTAGGGACATGTGTTTGTGCACAGGGGACACAATGCAGTAGGGATGTGTTTGGGCACAGGGGACACAATGCAGTAGGGATGTGTTTGGGCACAGGGGACACAATGCAGTAGGGACATGTGTTTGGGCACAGGGGACACAATGCAGTAGGGACATGTGTTTGGGCACAGAGGACACAATGCAGTAGGGACGTGTTTGAGCACAGGGGACACAATGCAGTAGGGACATTTTTTTGTGCGCAGGGGACACAATGCAGTAGGGACATGTGTTTGTGCACAGGGGACACAATGCAGTAGGGACATGTGTTTGTGCACAGGGGACAAAATGCAGTAGGGACATGTGTTTGTGCACAGGGGACACAATGCAGTAGGAACATGTGTTTGTGCACAGGGGACACAATGCAGTAGGGACATGTGTTTGGGCACAGGGGACACAATGCAGTAGGGACATGTGTTTGGGCACAGGGGACACAATGCAGTAGGGACATGTGTTTGGGCACAGAGGACACAATGCAGTAGGGACGTGTTTGAGCACAGGGGACACAATGCAGTAGGGACATGTGTTTGTGCGCAGGGGACACAATGCAGTAGGGACATGTGTTTGGGCACAGAGGACACAATGCAGTAGGGACGTGTTTAAGCACAGGGGACACAATGCAGTAGGGACATGTGTTTGTGCACAGGGGACACAATGCAGTAGGGACATGTGTTTGGGCACAGGGGACACAATGCAGTAGGGACATGTGTTTGGGCACAGGGGACACAATGCAGTAGGGACATGTGTTTGTGCACAGGGGACACAATGCAGTAGGGACATGTTTAGGCACAGGGGACACAATGCAGTAGGGACATGTGTTTGTGCACAGGGGACACAATGCAGCAGGGATGTGTTTGGGCACAGGGGACACAATGCAGTAGGGACATGTGTTTGTGCACAGCGGACACAATGCAGTAGGGACATGTGTTTGGGCACAGGGGACACAATGCAGTAGGGACATGTGTTTGGGCACAGGGGACACAATGCAGTAGGGACATGTGTTTGTGCACAGGGGACACAATGCAGTAGGGATGTGTTTGGGCACAGGGGACACAATGCAGTAGGGACATGTGTTTAGGCACAGGGGACACAATGCAGTAGGGACATGTGTTTGGGCACAGAGGACACAATGCAGTAGGGACGTGTTTGAGCACAGGGGACACAATGCAGTAGGGACATGTGTTTGTGCGCAGGGGACACAATGCAGTAGGGACATGTGTTTGTGCACAGGGGACACAATGCAGTAGGGACATGTGTTTGTGCACAGGGGACAAAATGCAGTAGGGACACGTGTTTGTGCACAGGGGACACAATGCAGTAGGGACATGTGTTTGGGCACAGGGGACACAATGCAGTAGGGACGTGTTTGAGCACAGGGGACACAATGCAGTAGGGACATGTGTTTGTGCACAGGGGACACAATGCAGTAGGGACATGTGTTTGTGCACAGGGGACACAATGCAGTAGGGACATGTGTTTGTGCACAGGGGACACAATACAGTAGGGACATGTGTTTGTGCACAGGGGACACAATGCAGTAGGGACATGTTTAGGCACAGGGGACACAATGCAGTAGGGACATGTGTTTGGGCACAGGGGACACAATGCAGTATGGACATGTGTTTGGGCACAGAGGACACAATGCAGTAGGGACATGTGTTTGTGCGCAGGGGACACAATGCAGTAGGGACATGTTTAGGCACAGGGGACACAATGCAGTAGGGACATGTGTTTGGGCACAGGGGACACAATGCAGTAGGGACATGTGTTTGGGCACAGAGGACACAATGCAGTAGGGACGTGTTTGAGCACAGGGGACACAATGCAGTAGGGACATGTGTTTATGCGCAGGGGACACAATGCAGTAGGGACATGTGTTTGTGCACAGGGGACACAATACAGTAGGGACATGTGTTTGTGCACAGGGGACACAATGCAGTAGGGACATGTTTAGGCACAGGGGACACAATGCAGTAGGGACATGTGTTTGGGCACAGGGGACACAATGCAGTAGGGACATGTGTTTGGGCACAGAGGACACAATGCAGTAGGGACGTGTTTGAGCACAGGGGACACAATGCAGTAGGGACATGTGTTTATGCGCAGGGGACACAATGCAGTAGGGACATGTGTTTGTGCACAGGGGACACAATGCAGTAGGGACATGTGTTTGTGCACAGGGGACAAAATGCAGTAGGGACATGTGTTTGTGCACACGGGACACAAAGCAGTAGGGACATGTGTTTGTGCACAGGAGACACAATGCAGTAGGGATATGTGTTTGGGCACAGGGGACACAATGCAGTAGGGACGTGTTTGAGCACAGGGGACACAATGCAGTAGGGACATGTGTTTGTGCACAGGGGACACAATGCAGTAGGGATGTGTTTGGGCACAGGGGACACAATGCAGTAGGGATGTGTTTGGGCACAGGGGACACAATGCAGTAGGGACATGTGTTTGGGCACAGGGGACACAATGCAGTAGGGACATGTGTTTGGGCACAGGGGACACAATGCAGTAGGGACGTGTTTGAGCACAGGGGACACAATGCAGAAGGGACATGTGTTTGTGCGCAGGGGACACAATGCAGTAGGGACATGTGTTTGTGCACAGGGGACACAATGCAGTAGGGACATGTGTTTGTGCACAGGGGACACAATGCAGTAGGGACATGTGTTTGTGCACAGGGGACACAATGCAGTAGGGACATGTGTTTGTGCACAGGGGACACAATGCAGTAGGGACATGTGTTTGGGCACAGGGGACACAATGCAGTAGGGACATGTGTTTGTGCACAGGGGACACAATGCAGTAGGGATGTGTTTGGGCACAGGGGACACAATGCAGTAGGGACATGTGTTTGGGCACAGGGGACACAATGCAGTAGGGACATGTGTTTGTGCACAGGGGACACAATGCAGTAGGAACATGTGTTTGTGCACAGGGGACACAATGCAGTAGGGACATGTGTTTGGGCACAGGGGACACAATGCATTAGGGACATGTGTTTGTGCACAGGGGACATAATGCAGTAGGGACATGTGTTTGGGCACAGGGGACACAATGCAGTAGGGACATGTGTTTGGGCACAGGGGACACAATGCAATAGGGACATGTGTTTGTGCACAGGGGACACAATGCATTAGTTACAAGGGTTTGTGCACAGGGGACAGGATTTATCAATTAAATATGTGTGTGCATGCAGGGGATACTATGCATCAGTTGTATCTGTGTTTGCAGACGGGAGATGCATTAGTTACATGTGTGTGCTCTTAGGGGACACTATGCATCAGGGATGTGCGTCTCCACACAAGTAATACTATGCATCAATTACATGTGCACATGCAATGGGCACTTTGCTTCAGTTACATGTGTTTGCACTCAAGTGACACTATAGAGTTGATTTACTAAAAGTGAAGTGCAAAATATGGTGCAGCTCAGCATGGAAACCAATGAGCTTCCAGTTTTTTTTTGTCAAATCTTAATTGAACAAGCTGAAGTTAGAAACTGATTGGCTACCATGCACCGATGCACCAGTGTTTGCACTCTCCAGTTTTCCTAAATCAATCCCTATGCATCAGTTATGTGTGTGAGTGTGCAGACAGGAGACACTATGCACCAGTTACATATCTGTGGGGGAAAGCAGATGGATCTGTAACATGCATATACCACAGTATGCATACTAAAGTGTGTGCTTCTTCTTTAGTAATGTGCAAAAAAACAGAACGGTGACCAGGATTTTCCTGGGTTTGCTTTACAAATGTATTTACACACAGACTTTACTAAGTGGTTGTAAATACACTATATTGCCAAAAGTATTGGTACACCCCTCCAAATCATTGGATTCAGGTGTTCAAATCACCTCCATGGCCACAGGGGTATAAAATCAAGCACCTAGGCATGCAGACTGTTTCTACAAACATTTGTGAAAGAATGGGTCGCTCTCAGGAGCTCAGTGAATTCAAGCATGGTACCGTGATAGGTTGCCACCTGTGCAATAAGTCCATCCGTGAAATTTCCTTGCTACTAAATATTCCACAGTCAACTGTTAGTGATATAACAAAGTGGAAGCAACTGGAAACAACAGCAACTCAGCCACGAAGTGGTAGGCCACATAAAATGGCAGAGCGGGGTCAAGCGCACAGAAGTCACCAACTGCATGCAGAGTCAATAGCTAAAGACCTCCAAACTTTGTGTGGACTTCATATTAGCACAACAGTGCATAGAAAGCTTCATTAAATGGGTTTCCATGGCTGAGCAGCTGCATCCAAGCCTTATATCACCAAGTGCAATGCAAAATGTCCGATGCAGTGGTGTAAAGTACGCCGCCACTGGACTCTGGAGCAATGGAGATGTGTTCTCCGGAGTGACAAATCAAGATTCTCTGTTTGGCAATCCGATAGACGTGTATGGGTTTGGCGGTTTCCAGGAGAACGGTACTTGCCTGACTGCATTATGCCAAGTGTAAAGTTTGGTGGAGGGGGGATTATGGTGTGGGGTCGTTTTTCAGGGGTTGGGCTTGGCCCCTTAGTTCCAGTGAAGGGAACTCTTAAGGCGTCAGCATACCAAGACATTTTGGACAATTTCATGCTGACAACTTTGTGAGAACAGTTTGGGGATGGTCCTTTCCTGTTCCAAAATGACTGCACACCAGTGCACACTCCTAAACCTTGTGGACAGCCCTCCCAGAAGAGTTGAAGCTGTTATAGCTGCAAAGGGTGGGGTAACTTAATACTGAACCCTACGGACTAAGACTGGGATGCCATTAAAGTTCATGTGTGTGTAAAGGCAGGCGTCCCAATATTTTTGGTAATATAGCGTATGACAGTTTTATAACATAGAGAATTACTGATTGCCATGGAGACCATCTGTTTGCTGACTTTACTAAAGACAGATAGGCTGTTCACTCTGCAAGAACATTTTCCCTTAGTTTGGTAAATGGGGTGAAGCTGTGTTGAATTCCATCATCTCATCACGTGCAATTGTTGATTATTTTTTATTTTCCTTGCACAAGACTGAGTATTCTTTGCAAAGTGAATTTTTACCACATTAGCTAAACTAAAGAAACTAAGGAAAAATTCCCTTGCAAAGTAAACAGTCTATTTGCCTTTATTTAATCAACCACTTATAGCTATGCACCCATAGACAGATCCTGCATTGGTAAGCCATACTCCCACTCCTTCCTCGCAGGAGTTTGGCTGATAGCAGCAGGAGACTATGGTTCCATTACCGTCAGTTTCTCCTGTGCAAGCAAGAAGGGAATTTGCACTGAAGCCAGAGACATCACTGAGGCAGTGATAGGAACCAGATTACCATAATGCAGAGAATACATTAAAGTGGTTGTAAACCTTGGACATGAAAAATAAAAAAAGCACATTCCAATATAGTGGGTACTACCCTGAATCCAAAGAACTGGCTCTTGTTCCTCTCTGATCTCTCCTATCAGATGCTATCTGCATGACTCACTTCTAATAGATTAGGCAGACACTTTAGCCTCCCAGAAGACAGCCTGCCCCATGTCCAGTACACAGCAGATGACTCATACCCTCAGCTCTATGTCTCAGCTCTTTCTCTGGGTCTGTGAAGGGGGAGCAATTTTCCTCCAATCAGCTCTCAGATTACATCAATTTTGCTCTCTAGCTCTGCAGTGTGTGTGATATCAGATCGCTGCCCTCTGCTTTCTGCTGCTGAGAAAAATCATTTAATCTCTGTGTTAAAGAAGGATGTACAGGACAGATGACTACAGATAAACGGGTACAACGTATGTAGGATGATTTATTTAATCTCTGTGTATCACCTGAACATAGTCATTTCACTTTATTTTTTGTTGTTTTAACAGGGTTGCAGTCAAGGCAGTAAATAAGCATGTTAAAAAAGAGTTATAAGTACGACAATCATCTTATCCCTAGCCTTGAGTTAATAGGATTGATAGCCTGCAGCCATTTACAGTTTGATGAGTGTACAATGGGATCCATTATAGAATGTACTGATGCCTAGGTCAAGAAATAGAAATCATAAAATGGCACTGACCAGGGCCTAATTAACTACATTTTGCAAGAAGGGTAATAGGAAACTCTTGTTGGCACAGATGTACAGCTTAAGGTGGAAGAAAAAAATACCTGCAGCTTTTATGGGCATACACATACACTTACCATGCACCTAATATGTACCATTTACCTAATGCTAGATCAGATGGTGGGCATCTGTGGCCCTCCAGCTATTGTGGAACTACATGTCCCATGAGGCATTGCAAAACTGACAATTGCAAGCTTGACTCCCAGAGGCAGAAGGCATGATGGGACTTCCACAACGGCTGGGGGGCAGCAGTTGCCCACCCCTGCACTCGATCCCTTTTAAATTGCCACATAGGTTAGAGTAACAGCATTCACTGAAGATGATCAATATTAACGGACATAGATGGACAAAGGTAGAGTAGGGAGTGAGGCACAGTTGCATTCTTTACCCTTTCCTGTTCAACCTGTAAGCTGAAATGATCATGAGGAAGTTGGAGCTTGAAGAATCAAAAATGATATTAAAGATTGGAGGAAGTGAGACTAATAATCTCTGATACGCTGATGCCATGACCATTCTATTAGGAAAGCAAGAAGGTCTCAAACATCTGATCAAAATGATGAAAGAAGAAAGTGAGAAGTTTGGCCTCGACTGGAACATCAAAAAGACCAAGATCATGACCACTGCAAGGTTGGATATATGCACTTTTGGGTTGCACAGCAATGATGAACATGAACCGAATATGGAAAAGGCAAGGATATTAGCCTGGCAACCAAATGCTGACTACTCTGCACTACTGTGTTCCCCATAGCTACCTTTGGTTGAGAAAATTGGACCATAAAAAAACTAGACAAGAAGAAAATTTGAGCAATGGTGCTGGAGAATGCTCTGCGCATTCTTCAGACAGCAAAGATAACAAACAAGCAAGTTCTAGCACACATAATACCACATATTTTACTGCATGGCAAAACTCAGGCTCACCTATTTTGGACATGTCATGCAATAAAATTCATTGCAGAAGGCAATTATACTTGGATGGTTAGCAGCGGAAGGAAGCCAGGCTACCAAAGAACACATTGAATAGACACCATAAAAGTCTACACCAGCTAGAAAATGAAACAACTAAAAGAAGGCATACAAGATTGAAAACGTGTGGAGAGAGCTGACCCGGAAAAAGTCAGACACGACTGAATGGATACCATCATCATATCATTAACTCACAAACTTGAATCTTCTTTATTAAGGCCGGTTCACACCATAGAAATGCAGTTCAGATGCATTTCTGCATGCGTGTTTTTGATGGGTTCAGGTGTATTTTTTCCCCTCTGTTTTTCTTCACCTTAAAGTGGTTGTAAAGGCTGAAGGTTTTTTTTTCCTCCATGCATTCTCTGCATGAAGGTTAAAAACTTTCTGTGTGCAGCTCCCCCCCTCAGCCCCCCTAATACTTACTTAAGCCCCTTCTCGATACAGCAACGTGCATAGGAGCCTTGGCTGTCCCGGGTCTCTCTCTTCTCATTGGCTGAGACAATGGCTCCCACTGCCGTCAATCATAGCCAGTGAGCAAATGAGGAGAGAGCAGGGGGAGGGGCCAGGCCGCGGCTCTATCTGTCTTATCGATGCATAGAACTAGGTTTGGAAGCAAGCATGCACCAGTGCCCCCATGGCAAGCGGCTTTCTATTGGGGGTCAAGGGGAGGAAGCCAGGAGTGCCCGCGGGGTGGGGGGGCGGGGTCCTGAGATGAGGAGGATCGGGGTTGCCCTGTGCAAAACCACTGCACAGAGCAAGTAAGTATGACATGTTTTTTATAGCGATGCACCGATGCCATATTTTCTGCCGCATGTACGAGTACTGATACTTTTTTTGTACTTGCTGATACCAATTACCGATACCTGTTGCCAACTGTTTTGTTTACACGTCAGCTATCATCAGGGGAACTCCACTGAAAGCTGAATGAGTGGTTGTTAAGGACGCGGCAGCCCCACTCCTTAACAACTTCGGCTCTCACATCTGTTCACCCCTTATGGACCAGAGCAATTTTTAAATTTCTGATATGGACCTGCTTATTCAGCAATAACTTTGTCATTACTTAAGATAACAATGTAATACAAATATTGTTTTGTTTTTTTTAACGACAAACAAGGCTTTCTTTTCATGAATATTATCTTGCAAAATTATATTTTTTCACAACCCTTAGACTATTAAATGAAACAAACCGGGGGGGCATGTCTGGCCAACTCCGTGTATGGACACTCCTTAACAGAGCTCCTCAGCCATCCCAGCTATAACAGCGGCACCACCGCGACTTGCGGGATACCAAAACCCTACATTGCAGGGCACACTTCCCAGACCGCTCTGACACTATGCCCTCCTGCCGAAAGTCACCCGGCCAGCCGCAAAAGCTGACATTCTTCTACCCGGCCCAAGACTCCAGCAGCCAAGATGGCGCCTGCGGCCTGCAGGGTAGCCCGGACGCTCTCATGGAGGAAAGATCCACTTACACACCTGACCCGCGGTTGTCAATGTCTCTCCATGATGGGGACCCGGATGAGTCCTCTCTTCCTCTATTTCCCACCACATGCAGCCCTGCTAAATTGCAGCCTATGATAGAAGGACCCACACACACAGCAATGCATATACCTGCTCTTTCTCACGCTCCTTCCTCACAGCTACAGTCAGCTATAGAAGTGTTCCCTGCCTCTGACCAGCCAGTATCCGAATTAACCATGAAAAATATGCCTCTTTCCTTAAGGCAAACTCTGCATAAGGACATAGCAGCAGTGATAACTCCGATCTCAAAAACTGTACATGAACATGCCCAACACCTGAACCTCATTGAAACCAAAACGAGCTAAATGTTTTCGGCCCATAATGACATTGTAGATGCTCATATAGATCATGATACTGAGCTACAACAATTAAAACTCAAAATAGCTGACCTAGAAGACCACTTTAGATGGAATAACATTAAATTCTATGGCATCCCAGAGTCGGTCAACCCTGATACCCTGATGACTTACCTACAACAACTGATGAAACATCTCATCCCTTCACTTAATGATATAGAAATAGCAATCGATAGAGTGCACAGAATTCCAAAACCGTTTTTTCTACCTGCATCAGTCCCTAGAGACGTAATGGCGCGTATACACTTTTACCATATCAAAGAGAAGCTTATGGCTGCAGCGAGGAACCCGACAGCATTCCCTGCATCTCACGCAGGCGTTAAATTATATGCTGACCTGTCTAAAGAAACATTACTTAACAGAAAAAGTTGATTTCCGTTACTAAAGCCCTACGCAATAATGGCATAGGATACCAGTGGGGTTTCCCCACTAAACTCACAATCAAACAATAGGGCAAGTCTTTCAAAAGTAGATGTCTGGAAGCAGGTATTGACCTACTCAAAAAATGGAATATCTTACTTGTAGACGACCATCAGCGCATCTTTCTAATACTTGCTGGAATGCATTGACCTAATCCACGAAATTTCAAGAATAACAGGTGCATACCACCATGACAACCTGTCGTTTCCATGGTTACTAAACTACCCCCACTCAACAGTAGCTGTTTATGCTGCCCATGTTTCTTGTATTTTTAACAAGATTATTTTATATTTTCTACGTTCTCATGTTTTACATTGGTAATAACAGTCTTACATACTCCAATATTTTCTACGAAACTTCCTGCAATCTAAACCACGGAAATCACCCTTGCATGACCTTACCATCCCTCCTAAGACCTTCAACTTACTACTTCCACCTCGAATTAATACCATCATAAATATTGAAACACTTCTCATACATAGAGTGACTCCTCTAACACCACTTGAAATAGATCCTTTGAACCAGTCACTATGCCTCAACTTATACAAATATGGCACATAAAATAGTTTCCCTTAACGTTTGAGGTTTTAACTCCACGTACAAGAGATTGTCAATCATCAAAGAAGCTCATTCTCTCCAAGCGGATATCAGCTTCATCCAGGAAATGTACTTTGCTACTACAAAGACTCCCCACTTCACTATGAAACATTTTCCTACCATACACCTAGCTTCAAACCCCAAAAAGAAGAATGGAGTTATGGCGGCAATAAAAGATACAGTGAACTTTCATCTAACCTCTGAATTTGCAGACCCCCAGGGCCGCCTCCATGTCCTGGTCTGCATCATTAACAATATCCAATACACCCTAGTGCATGTATATGGACCAAACTCAAACTAAATGCAATTCTGCAAAAAATTACACACCTTGATTTCATCACACAAAAAGGGCCACTTAATTACAGGAGACTTCAATATAGTTGGAAACGTCCACCTGGACACAACATCTGGCAAACGACCCTCCAATCATTCTGTGAATCACTTTTTACACACCAACAACCTCTAAGATGTGTGGAAATGCCAGCATGGGGCAGAAAGAGACTATTCATACTACTCTCCTTCCCAACTCTCATAGTCCAGGATAGATTTTTTCCTTTTAGATAAATGGACTCTAGAACATATCTCATCATCAAAGATAGGCACAATTACGTAGTCAGATCATGCCCCAATAAGCATCACAATTGGCATCCCAAGTAAACTCTCCATCCCAGGCCCCTGGAGACTAAACTCTACTTTACTAACGGACCCTAATCATCGGATAATCATTACAGAAACCCACTCCCTCTTTTTTGAAACAAACGAAACACCTGATATTTCTATAAATGTTTTATGGGCTACTTACAAAACATATATGAGAGGGGTTCTTATAAAGATGAACTTTCAGGTTACCAAGCAGAGGAGGTGCCAGGTTGAAGAGGTTCCAGCCTCTATTAAAATGAAAGAACAAAATAAACGCAGTCCTAATTCTGTCAACTCTGCTTTATTACTTGGAGATAGAAATAAACTCTGTTCCCTACTGCTATTTAAATAGGACCTCAACTTAAAGAGAATGAAAGCAAAATACTACTCATTAGAAAACAAAGCTGGATCCCTTATAGCCAGATCTAAAATAAACTCAGTCCATCATCCCTTTTCAAATTCTCCTGTAGCCAATCCCCTAGACATGGCCAACACCTTTGCTGAGTTTTACCAATCTCTTTATAATCTTATGGATGAAAAGAGACTACTCAACCATCTCCCACCTCCATACAACATTTTCTATGTTCAGTTAATCTCCCTGCTCTCCATCCCAAATTCAAGCCATCTTAAAACCATTCTCCTCCACAGAAATTGAATCTGCAATTAAAACTCTCCCACTTAACAAATCTCGGGGGGGGAGGGCTATACCAATAAATACTATAAATATTTTGCTAATATACTCTCCCCACATCTAACAAGCCTCTTCAACTGTGCTGCATCCTCTGGTTCTTTACCTAAAAGGATGATACAATCTATTAAAACAACAATTCATAAACCAGGCAAAGACCCCCAATTAGTACAAAACTATAGACCAATATCTCTCATAAATACGGATATGAAATTATGTGCAAAGCTAATAGCCCATAGATTGCTCCCTTTTATTCTGACCTTGATTCACCCAAATCAAGTAGGGTTCATACCGGGGTGCCAGGCCCCAGACGCTGCCAGAAGATTACTCTCCTTAACCTCTTCACGCCGCACACACGCAAATGTGCAACCTCTCAGTGTCTGGGCCTTGACGCTGAGCGGCCGCACATTTGCGTGCAATAAAAAAACCGTATGTGCTGAGAGCGCGCACCCTGCGCTCTCCCAATACACATGTCCGGTACTCACGGAAAGATCCAGATCTCCTCTTGTGATCGGGACCTTTCCCGATCATGTGACCACCGTGACAGCGAATAACAGCGGTCACATGACCCTAAAACCCCACCCACCTCCCGGCTTGTGAAACCCTTAAAGAGCTGGGAGGCGCTGGCGCCAAGGGGTTAATCTATAGCCTAGAATCGCAAAAAAACACCTTCTCTGCTCCTCTCCCTGGATGCAGAGAAGGCGTTTGACTGCATACACTGGGGCTTTATGCAAGCAGTATTGCAAAAATATGGTATTACAGGTTGGATACAAGCAGCTATTATGTCTCTATACTCTTCCCCCTCAGTCCTTACTGATGGTGTACTATGCAAACCATTTGATATCACAAATGGTACCAGGCAAGGCTGCCCCTTATCCCCTATTGTATTTGCACTACTTATTGAGTCCCTTGCCTCCAGATTTAGAGAGGAATCTTTGTTTACTGGCATTAAATATCAAGGTACTGAGCACATAATTATCAGTCTATTCGCTGAAGTTATCATCTTAATGATCACCAATCTTTTCCAATCACTCCCCTTAATTCGAATGATTCTTAATTCATAAGCAAACGTTTCCTACTATAAACTAAATGAAAATAAATCTCTGATCCTAAACTTGCACACACCTCTGAAAACTCAACAGCTTCTCATTAAAAAAATTCCCATTTATATGGGCCAACCATTAACTCCCATATATAGGGATTAATTTGACCCCCTCAACTTCTCAACTTTTTGAATTGAACCATAAATCATTCCTTCCATCCCTACCAAAGAACTCCACTCTCTCCAAACATACGGCCTAACTAAAGTAGGGCGGATTGCAGCCCTGAAAACGTTTATCTTACCCAAATTACTTTATATCTTTTGGACCCTTCCTATGTCTGTACCCTCCAATTTTTTCTGCAATGTCCATAGGCAATTTACTCAATTTTTAGGAATCCAAACATCTTAGATGTCCTGCTGATGCTGGTCTCCCACATCTACACTCATACTATTTAGCTACACTTCTTGACCAAATCTACTTTTGGTGGCATCCAAACCTGGTCCTCCATGGAATCCTCACTGTTCTGCCCACTTTCACCACAGAATCTCCTCATTATGCACTCGACAGATCACATGCAACTATCTTTCAATCATCCATGTATCAAAGCATCTTCAGAAGCCTGATTTACTCTACTATCCCATGCTTTTCCTGAATCCAGATTAATACCAATTCCCATCAATACCCTATATTCTTTCATATCCTATCTTAACCTAACCATATGGGAAAAATGTGGTGTCCACTCATTACCAGACCTCTATATTGCCAACAAACTAGCCCCCTTCCACTTTCTTCAAAACAATTTCTCTCTACCCTCTTCAGAACATTTTACTCATGTGAGGTTTATCCACTGCATACAATCTAATATTCCATCTTCCACTACTCTTCCAACCCCAGTGTTTCAATATTTCAACAATCCTAAATATCCAGGAAGAGGGATTTCCCTGTTCTGTTCCCACATTATTGATTTAAAATTTAATCTAAGAACTATGTCCTTAAGTAACTGCTAACTGATATTTTCCCAGTCAATTTCTGACCAAACCTGGTACAAACCCTTCATTCTTATATATGAATCCTCACAATGTGCTACGTATTGCAAATCCTATCTAAAACTCCTCCACCAATGGTATGTAACACCTGTCAGATTATCAAAAATGTACTCCATCTGTTCTCCGCAATGCTGGCTTCAGTGTGGAGAAATAGGCTCTCTCCTACACCTACTATGGTCATGTAAATCATTAAAATCCTTATGGAACAGTGTTTTTACTGTAATCTCCAAAGTAACAGGAATCATAGTGAGCCCTGACCCCACACTAGCACTGTTTTATATTGGTCTGGAAAGATCCCCCCTAACTCGCGTTGTATCATAATTCATATATTATATGCAGCCAAAAATAATATTACCAGGTTGTGGAAGTCGCTCACGTCACCATCTATAGCTATGGTAATTACTGATGTAAATTTCCAGTGTGATATGGAAAAGAGATTTGCCCTCAATAACCATTCTTACACCAAAGTTACCCATTTCTGGTCTTTAAGGTCACGTAATGCAAAATGTACGGTTCAATTCTGATAGCTCACCCATTATGGAGTATACAATAATACTCTGACTGGTATAATGTTCATTCTAGTTAGTGTTTACAGTTGTTTCTGTATTTCCTATCCTCTTCTTCTCCTATCCTTATTCCTTCTCCTGTCCTTCCCCCAGGTTCTTAGTTGTATTTAAACTTGAAAATAATGGTTCCCACATAATATAACTAAAACATTGTAGAATTTACCTCCCATTTTATGTTGAAATTGTCAAATACTACATTAACCATTTATACAACTGTGAACTTGTCTTGTTTTCTTGTTACCTCCCTTGTAACTGTATTTGTTTAAAACTTCAATAAAAAGTATTTGAATATAAATTAAACAAACTAAAAAAAACATGTTTTCTTTTTTTGAGCAGTGTTAATTTAAAAATAAATTGTGTTACTGCACATAAAAAGTGTGCATTATATTCTATAATTTGTCCTGTTTAAAATGACACTAAAATTATGATTCTGGTACAAAGCATTGAAAAGTTACTTACAAATGAAGTAATGTATTTTTTTTTTTCAATTTTGCGCTTTTCTTCAGTGTAAAACTTGTAAATATATGCTAGAGGTGTAAATACAAACAATGCAAACAAAATACAGACAATAAAAACAAAAAAAAAGTATAATTACATGGAGAAGGAGAATAACAAGTTAACTAAGGCTGATTAGCATAAATTAAGTGTTAAAAGGGGTTAAAAAGAGGAACATTTAATTAAAAAAAGCAACCAAAAAACTGTTTTTCACTTGTCAGGTTGCTTTTAACTGACTTTATCTGCAGATGAAGTTCATCCCTTTGATCTGTAGATGAATAAACAGAATGATACAAAATGAAATAATGTTTATTTTTATCTTTCTGTTTTAGGCTGAGCAATGTTGTTGATAAATATTGTCAGGCTGCTTTTTTTTTGACAGGGAGCCCTGCTGACAGCTGAATGAGTCTTCGGTTGTTAAGGATGCAGCGGCTCCACTCATTAACAACCAGTAATTGCTGGCATTTTTTGGTTTTGACAGCTTTTTTTTTATTACATCCCCCCGCGCTGACAGCTGAAAGAACCTGAAGGTATCAGTTTCAGGTATCAGAGCATTTGCATGAAAACTGATACTCGTGCAAATGCTTAGTTTCAGCACAGATACTGGTAGTGGTATCAGTGAAACCCTAGCATGTTATTTAGAACCCCCCCCCCCCCTGAACCTTTAGAATCCCTTTACATTAAGACATGTGCAATCTGGTGCTTTTTTGGTGGGTTTAGGAGTATTACGGTGCGTTTTTGATGTGTTTTACTGCATTTCACTACAGTTCAGTGCAGAAGGCCTGGTTCACACCTATGTGTTTTTCAGTGCGTTTTCAGTGTTGCAGAAATGCACTAGAGTCCATTTAACATGGATATGTTCACATTTGTGCATTTTCAACTGGTGCATTTTTTTGGAAAGGGTCAAGGATTTTTTTCCCCCAGCAGGTTGTATTTTTGGTTCTATGGAAACGCATGTCCTATGGAAACGCATAGTTTTTGCTGATTTCCCCAGCAAGACAACATACAACTTACGAAAAACGCAAATTGCATTATAAATGTGTCAAAAATGCACGTGAAAAACTGCAAAGTGCACCAGGAAAACACAACAACCACAACCTGCATAGGTGTGAACCAGGCTGAAAAAAATGCAGCATGTTCTACTTTTTTTTCTGGAACTGGGACACAATGAAACTGACTGCACTGGTGTGAACTATGCCATTGGAAACCATATAACCTACTATCCATGCATTTTTTATGCAAAAAAAAAAAAAGCACACTGGACTGCACATGATGTGAACTGGCCCAGTAAGACTGAGGGTCACTTATAATGAAAAGGTGTAGCTATCCATGATTAGGACTGCTATATTTCCTTAGCTTCTCCTAACATGACAGACCAGGATAACTCTTCCATAAAAATGAGAAATCCCAGCTGCCTGTTACTAGGCTTTGACAAATAAAAGCTACAAGGTCTGTAAATATAAGATGTTCTCGGCAGCTCTGCATTATTTATTATGGGTAATTTGCTTGGCACAGTCTCAAACTGTATTGCCGTAGAAACATCAGTAAACAATAAAGTAAATTACTAACAATGGCTTGCTGATTTTCTAAAAAGGTTTACTTTATTTATCTTAGTGTGTAGTAAAATGGTTTTTTTAACTAGCTTTTATGTAAACCTATTACTAGGTATATATCATTTGTACTCACTTGTCAAGATCAGCTTTCAACATTTTGTATAATACTGCCCTAAAATGTTCCAAAAAACACACACAGGCACACACACATATGACCGGTAACATATTACAAAGTGTTCCATGCTGACTTAAAGGGTATCTAAACCTAAAGATGTGCGTAAATTACCAATATCATCCATCTACAATATAATAGAGATAGACAAAGGCAAACATTTTTGAAGATCAGTGACAACTATGGCTCTTTCCATAGATACAATGGAGAAATGATTGTAGCCATAAAGTGTGTCAGTCACAGCATAACCAGGAGAAAATAAATAGAAAAAAGCCTAAAACAAGAAAGCAAATGCAGTTACATCGTCTATGGACTGGTAAGCTGCAATACAGTGGCGTCCCTAGGGGGGGGTGCGGGCCGCACCGGGTTGCACCATGACAGGGGAGCAGGAGCAGGATGCCAGCAGAGCTACTGGGTTCTGTGAAGGTCCTGGCCAGTTATTGGGGTGATCCCGGATTCCTGGCACAGTGACAGCTGCCCCCCGTAGCGGTAAAATGAGTATCCCGTGAAGATATGTATCACTTGAAGCAACTGCACATGTGCCGGCTGCAAACCACTGAAGCTGATCCTGCGGATCACTATGGGATGCAAGATCAGTTAACCCCCTTTAGGTTAACTGACCTTGCAACTCATAGTGATCCGTGGGATCAGCTTGAGCGGTTTGCCGCCTGTAAGGGGTTAACTCTGGCGGCTCTGTGCTAAAGTTGGAGATCGGCTTCTTCGGCCTGAAACCAGCACATGCACAGTTGCTTCAGGGGATACATATCTTTACGGGATACTCATTTTACCGCTCCTTCCTCTCTGGAGGGGTTACACCATGTGTTACCGCACTGGGTGACGTCAACCCTAGGGATGCCTCTACTGCAATATAATATATATTTGACCTTGGGTTTAGATAAGTTTTGGCAAGAACTTGCCAAAGTAGGGGAGTTTAGCTTTCACTAAACATGGAAGGAAAATGAGTTGAAGATTAACAAATCGTGAGAGGGGCAATGACCTACTTAGAAGTTTTGTTATCCCCCTCTATTTTGAAATACTGAATCATTAAAGTGGTTCTAAAGGCTTGATTTTTTATTCTTTAACATATTGAACACATCATACTTACCTTCTCTTTGTAATAATTTTGCACAGAGAAGCCCCGATTCTTCTCTTATCGGGCCCCCTGCTGGCGCTTCTGGCCTCTCCACCTTTTTGAATGCCCCCAGGGAGAGCAGCTGTTCTTGTGTACATTACTGGACGAGATCAGGCTCAAATAAGTATTTGGGGGGGCTGCACACTGAAGGTATGTTACCTTCATACATAGAGTGCATGAAGATAAAAAACCTTCAGCCTTTAGGCTGGGTTCACACTGATGTGGTGCAGAATTTGCAGCATTTTCTGTGCGAATTCCACACCGCATTAGAATTGCACACCGTTCATGTGAACCTATGCGGGTGTATATGTTAACAACACCCCGAAATCGGTCCGCCAAACGCGGTGCGTTGTGCAGAATCGGACCGCATCGGTGTGAATACCCATGTGATCCGATTCTAGTGCGGACCAAAAAAAGGGGTCCTGCACCTTTTTGGTGCAGGTGCAGGTGCGGTGCAATTTGAGCCGTACACAATGTACGCACCGCACACAAATCGCACAGGAATGCAGTGCGTTTCCTGTGTGAATCACATGCAATATACCGCACCGCATTAGTGTGAACCTACCCTTAGAATCGCTTTAACACATTAGAGATTGACACTGGGAGCCGCATAAAACTGGTAAGCTTTGCCATAAGAAGTTTTACCTTCAAGCTCTTCTTTTTCATAGTGAATATTTAGTACTGAACTTGTTCCACCTTGGTCTACAACAGCCTCTTCATCAGTTCTCTGTAAAACAAAACAACACTGAGTCAATGCATTGATTTTATATGATCATAGGATTCATAAAACATGACCATCACTATTATTATTATTATTATTATACAGTATTTATAAAGCGCCAATAGTTCGCTCAGCGCTGTACATTACAAAGGGGGACAGAACATGTGACAGAACAATACCAATACAATGTGATACACGAGGGGTTCGAGGGCCCTGCTCTTTCGAGCTTACAATCTAGGAGGGAGGGGGTGGTGGCACAGGAGGAGATAGCTGTGGGGGATGGGGTGGTAGGAAGAGTGGAGGAGGTCGGCAAGTTAGCAGGGGGTGGGGTAGGCTTCCCTGAAGAGATGGGTTTTCAGGGTGCGCCTAAAGGAGAGAAGAGTAGGTGATAATCTGATGGGTTGGGGCAGGGAGTTCCAGAGGATGGGTGACACCCTGGAGAAGTCCTGGAGGCGGGCATGGGAGGAGGAGACCAGGGAACTAGAGAGAAGGAGGTCTTGTGAGGAGCGGAGTGTGCGTGCTGGGCGGTACTTGGATATTAGGTCAGTGATGTAGTTCGGGGCAGTATGGTGGACAGCTTTGTACGTCAGCGTTAGGATTTTGAATTTGATCCGTTGCGCAATCGGAAGCCAGTGGAGGGGTTGGCAGAGGGGGGTGGCAGAGACAGAGCGGTTAGAAAGGTGAATGAGTCTGGCAGCCGTATTCAGGATGGACTGAAGCGGGGATAGCCAGCGGCGAGGCAGGCCAGTGAGGAGGGAGTTGCAGTAGTCGAGTCGTGATATGATGAGAGAGTGGATGAGCTGTTTAGTGGTTTCTGGTGTTAGGAACGTGCGGATTTTGGCGATGTTGCGGAGGTGGAGTCTGCACGAGTTTGTTAAAGATTGGACTTGGGGCTGGAAGGATAGGTTGGAGTCCAGAATGACACCCAGTACTCTGGCCTGCAGGGCGGGTTTGATGGTAGCGTTGTTGGATGTGACGGAGAAATCAATGGGGGGTGGTGTCCGGGCTGGGGGGAAGACAAGAAACTCGGTTTTGGAGAGGTTCAATTTAAGGAAGTGGAGCGACATCCAGTCTGATATGTCGCTCAGTAGGTGTGTGATTCGGGCTGAGACCAAGGGGGTGAGGTGGGGGGTTGAGAGATAGATTTGTGTGTCGTCGGCATAGAGGTGGTAGTTGAAGCCGTGAGAGTGTATGAGTTGGCCAAGGGAGGAGGTATAGATGGAGAAGAGAAGGGGCCCAAGGACAGAGCCTTGAGGGACCCCAACAGAGAGGGGGAGTGAGGGGGAGGTGGTAGCATTATAGGTAACGCTGAAGGAGCGTTGTGACAGGTAGGATGAGAGCCAGGAGAGAGCAGAGTCTCTGAGGCCGAGGGAGTGTAGTTTTTTGAGGAGGAGGGGGTGGTCGACTGTGTCGAAGGCCGCAGAGAGGTCAAGGAGTAGGAGCACTGAATAGTGGCCATTAGCTTTGGCGGTTAGAAGGTCGTTGGAGAGTTTGAGTAAGGCGGTTTCGGTGGAGTGTAGGGGACGGAAGCCAGACTGTAGGGGATCGAGGAGGTTGTTGTCGTTGAGGTGAGAGCATAGGCGGGTGTAGACTAGGCGCTCGAGGAGTTTAGATGTAAATGGGAGCAGGGAGATGGGTCTGAGGTTGTTCGGGTCATTGGGGTCCAGGGAGGGCTTTTTAAGTATGGGGGTGATGTGTGCATGTTTCAGAGGGGAGGGGAAAGTGCCTGAGGAGAGGGAGAGATTGAAGATGTGGGTGAGGGAGCGTAGGATGGAGGAGGAGGAAGGTCGTAGGAGTTGTGAGGGGATAGGGTCAAGGGGGCAGGTGGTGAGGCGGGCATCAGAGAGGATCTTGGAGACTTCCTCGATGGTAGTAAGGTCAAAGGTGCGGAGTGTGGGGGGAGCTTCAGTATGAGGAATGTAGGGTGGGGTGGAAGAGGAGGTCAGAGCAGTGGTGGGGCCATGGGAGAGGGGTGATGAGGGGGTAGCTGAGTGAGGGTGAAGGGGGTTGGAGAGAGTTTGAGCAGCGACGAAGTCCCTGCGGGTTATGTCGAGGGGGAGGGGGGATAAGGGGGTATCTGTGTGAGAGGGGACGGGTTGAGAGGGTGTGTGAGTTGCGGCAATGTCCTTGCGAATTGTGTCAATCTTGTTTTTGAAGTGATTGGCAATCTCAAGGGCAGTGAGTGATGTGCTGGGTGGAGGGGGGGGTGGAGAGAGTAGAGAGTTGAAGGCAGAGAAGAGTCGGCGAGGATTGGAGGAGAGGGCCTTGAGGGCCACTATACAGAAATAAAGCAGTATTATGTATTCATCTACCTATAGAAGCATCCTTCTCAACAAGAATAGTCTGTGTTTTACTAAAGTTTGGATGTCCTTAACTAGTTTCTTCCCAGCCTATAGTAAAATGATGGCTGGGTGGGACAGCGCAGCCCCGATGACTGATCTGTGTACCGACCCTTTGCCAGTACCATGTGACCACTGTGACCAATCACAGCAGGTCACATTACAATTGTAAACAATGGATCGCTTCCTTTCATGTCATCCATTGTATACAATTGTGTTGGTAGCTGTGATTGGTCACAGTAATCACATGGTACAAACTGGGCCAATCACAGCCTATCTGTATCATGTGATTAGTGATGGCCAATTACAGCTTATCACAACAAAACAAACTGAATGAATCAATTTCATTTGGTAAAATGCTTGTTCATAGCATTAAAATTTATAAGCGATCACAATGAGTAAAACAAAATACTGATCACTTCCCCAGAGTAGTACAATGTCACTATGGTAACATTATATTACTCTGGTCACAGTGTATTATAAATAGAAAAAACCATCACACCAGTTATATGATGATGCGGTACTGCACTGGTGACAGTATGTAAAAAAGAAAGTGTGCATTTTTTTTCTTATAATTACTTCATTTTAAAAAATAATTACAACAAAAATTTACAACTTCAAATAACTCGCTATGCCTGTTAATAAATATCTCAGACTATTTCCAAAAAGTGGTAATTTGGGGGATATCTGTACTGTCCTCACCTTTTTGGACCTCAAGAAATGAGATCAGCCATCAGTACAGCAGGACTGATCCATTTTCAGATATATAGTTTGTGGACTCTATAACTATCCTACAGACTAAATAATATACACTGATTTGGGTTATTTTTACCAAATAAATGTAGCAGAATACATTTTGGCCTAAATTTATGAAGAACATTTATTTGCAAAATTTTATAACAACAATGAAGAAAAACTTTATTTTTTTCAAAATGTTTTAATTTATTTAGCAAAAAATGAAAAACACAGTGGTGATCAAATACCACCAAAAGAAAGCTCTATTTGTGTGAACAAAATGATAAAAATGTAGTTTGGGTACAGTGTTGCATGACAGCGCAATAGTTATTCAAAGTACAACAGCGCTAAAAGCTGAAAATTGGCCTGGGCAGATAGGGAGTAAAAGTGCCTATTACTGAAGTGGTTAAACACCATGGCTAGCAGAGAAAATCAATACTTTGTAGCTTCAATCAGAAAAACAATGGGACTTTTCTTTCATGGCCAACAGCAATTCTGGAAAATGCCCCATTTTGTAGGCAAATATAGAAACACCCTAAACATTATGTGGCTTGTTATTATATATTTATTTCACATGCTTCCTGGAACATGGATATGCAGTATGTAGTCCAACCACCTGGGTATCAACATTTGTATAGAAAAGGCTGTGAATATGAAGAGATGAGTTTACAACCTGCCATGTTTCTGCCCAATCATGCAGTGTGTGAGGCACTGTGCTAAGAATAAAGGGGTTTCCCATTTGCGTATTTGTTATGTGAGATCATTCTGGTCCGGAAAGAGGCTTAACTTTCTGAATCAGCACTTTGCACCTTGGGGCATAAATCTGTTTACAATAGAGCACTGAGCACTTTCCATGGCACTTGGAGGATCCTAAGTGGATTTGGACATTCACCTATCATAACTTTTAAGATTATTTTTGACATTATTATTTATTTAATGGTATTTTGTACTGAATGTTCACTTTATTGCATTAGAATCTGTAAGCATGTAATATTTGGGATTTAAAGGGACAGTGCACTTTTTTCTATATATAGGTTAATATACAGTGCATCCAGAAAGTATTCGCGGCGCTTAACTTTTGCCATTTTGTTATGTTACAGCCTTATTCCAAAATGGATTAAATTAAATTTTTTTCCAAAACATTCTGCAAACAATACCCTATAATGACAATGTGAAGGAAGTTTGTTTTGAAATCTTTGCAATTTATTAAAAATAAAAAACGAAAAACACCACATGTACATAAGTATTCACAGCCTTTGCTCGTTACTTTGTTGAAGCACCTTTAGCACCAATTATAGCCTATTTTTGAGCAAATTCTCCAATTCTTCTTTGCAGAACCTCTCAAGCTCCATGAGGTTGGATGGGGAGCATCGGTGCACAGCCATTTTCAGATCTCTCCAGAGAGAGAGTCTGGGTTCTGGCTGGGCCACTCCAGAGAGTCTGGGTTCTGGCTGGGCCACTCCAGGACTTTCACAGAGTTGGCCCATAGCCACACCTTTGTTATGTGGGCTGTGTGCTTAGGGTCGTTGTCCTGTTGAAAGATGAACTGTTGCCCCAGTCTAAGGTCCAGAGAGCTCTGAAACAGGTTTTCATCAAGGATGTATCTATACATTGCTGCATTCATCTTTCCTTCAATCCTCACTAACCTCCCAGTTCCTGAAGCTGAAAAACATCCCCACAACATGATGGTGCCACCACCGTGCTTCACTATAGGAATGGTATTGGCCAGGTGGTGAGTGGTGCCAGGTTTCCTCCAGACAAGAAGCTTGGCATTCAGGCCAAAGAGTTCAATCTTTGTTTCATCAGACCAGAGAGTTTTGTTTCTCATGGTCTGAGAGTCCCTCAGGTGCCTTTTGACAAACTCCAGGTGAGCTGCCATTTGCCTTTTACTGAGGAGTGGCTTCATATCATATCTATCATACAGGCCTGATTGGTGGAGTGCTGCAGAGATGGTTGTTCTTATGGAAGGTTCTCCTGTCTCCACAGAGAAACGCTGGAGCTCTTTCAGAGTGACCATCGGGGTTTGGTTACCTTCCTGGCTAAGGCCCTTCTCCCTTGATCACTCATTTTGGCCGGGTGACCCTCTCTAGGAAGATTCCTGGTGGTTCCAAACTTCTTCTATTTACAGATGATGGAGGCCACTGTAATCATTGGGACTGTCAAAATGTTTCTGTTCCCTTCCCCAGATCTGTGCCTTGATACAATCCTGTCTCAGAGGTCTACAGACAATTCCTTGGACTTCATGGCTTGGGTTGTGCTCTGACATGCACTGTTAACTGTGGGACCTTATATAGACAGGTTTATGCCTTTCCTAATCAAGTCCAATCAACTGAATTTGCCACAGCTGGACTCCAATCAAGTTGTGGAAACATCTCAAGGATGATCAGTGGGAACAGGATGCACCAGAGCTCAATTTTGAGTGTCATGGCAAAGGCTGTGAATACTTATGTACATGTGGTTTTTTTTGCGGTTTTTATTTTTAATAAATTGCAAATATTTAAAAACTTAAAAAAATTAATTTGATCCATTTTGGAATAAGGCTGTAACATAACAAAATGTGGCAAAAGTTAAGCGCTGTGAATACTTTCTGGATGCACTGTAAGTCCGGTATACAGGACTTTTTATGTGCAGCAGTCATTTATCTATTTAACTGAGTGCAAGGTTTCTTTATATATATTTTGCTTTCCTATTTAGACCGGGTCATAGAGAACCTCTTCAGCGGGAAGGTCATCCAGCGGTGAATTGATTAAATCAGGAGTGTTCAACCTTTTGACTTTCCTGGGCCACACTGGAAGAAGAGGAATTGTCTTGGGTCACATATAAAAGACATAAAAGACACTAACAATAAGGAAGGCTGATGAGCAGAAAAAGTAGGGCAGATTACAAGTTCATGATCACTGATATAGAAAATTTACCTATCTGAGTAATAAAACATCATTTTTGTAATATTTTTTTCTATAAAAGTAAAAGAGGACAGCATAAAACTAGTGGGATATTTGACACAGTTTCCGATAAACTAATGCATCAAAATCTGGATCGATGGCTGTAGTAGCAATTATCAAGGTGCTCACCAGATATTTTGGTTCTAATTTTGCCCTTCATCCTTGAAAATAGTTGCTCACAAGTATAAGTGCTGCTGAAAATGTATCACATGAATAAGGCGTGATTGTGAAGAGTGGGATATCTTTCTTTGGGAAGATAAAACTTTTTCTTTGATCACACGTGTTCACTAAATGTAAACTAGGGTTCTACCGATATTGATACCGGTATTGGCATCAGTGCTGATACTAAGCATTTGCACGAGTATCTGTACTCCAATACTCCAATACCTGGAACTGTTACCTTCAGACTCGAGTTCTTTCAGCGGTCAGTGGCATTCCCCTGCTGACAGCTGAAATGTAAATTTAAAAAACACCCAGAAATTATAGGTTGTTAGGAAGCAGGGCCATCGCGTCCTTAACAACCGATGACTCATTCAGCTGTCAGCGGGGTTCCCCTGTTGACAGCTGAAGTGTAAACGAGTAATTGGAGCTGCCATAAAAAAAATTAAAAAAAAGCAGCCTGACAATGTTTATCAACAACATTGCTCAGCCTAAGGCTCCATGCACACAGGGCGTTTTAATAGCGTTGGTAACGTTAGCTGTGTAAAGTCACGTTAAAAACATGAGTTTTTCAGCATTTTTTTGTGCTTTTGCATTAACATTTAGCTGCAATTTTTTGCATTAGCGTCTTTTGGTGTTTTCTTCCTTAAAATAAAGTCCAAAAATGCTGGTTTGCCGCGTTTTTCAGCATTAGATCGTTTTTACAGCTAAAAAACTCCTCTACAGACCCACTAGTTCTGGGGGGGTTTTTAGCCAAAAAACACTGATTACGGTCTATATGCATGGACACATAGGATAACATGCTGGGGAGTTTACTGGCTGTAGAAAAACCGCCAAAAACAGTAGCTGTAAAAACATCCAGTGTGCATGAGAACTAAGACCCTGGTCGCACTGGGTGCGACTTGGCATGAGATTTGCAGGCCATGCAACTTGCAAATCGCATGCCAAGTCGCACCCTGTTGTCCGCAATTACAGTAGTCATATCGGTGTGGTTTCCAACTTGGTCGGAGCCGCACCGATTTCTAAAGTAGTACATACACTACTTTTGGTGCAATTTGCATAGATATCTGTGTCAGATGTCTTGCAAATAGCACCTGAAATTGTCATGTCTCACAACTTTGAAATCGTGTGACTTCACTGTAAGTCGCACGATTTCAAAGCCAGGCTTGATGTGACCGGGGTGTAAAAGAGAAAGCTAAAAAGAAACATTGTTATATTTTGTATCTTTCTGTTTATTCATCTACAGATCAAAGGGATGAAGATCTGTAGGAGAAGTTAGCGAAAAGCAACCTGTCAAGTAAAAAAAAAAGTCTGTTTTTAATAAAATATTCCTCTGTTTAACCCCTTAATTTACTCTACTCAGCCCTAATTAACGCTGTATTCTCCTCCATTTAATTATTATTTTCCTGCTGATTTTTTGTATTCATTTCTAGTTTATAAACTATTAATAATCAGGGATGTTGAATTTATATTGCCCGACGCCCGGGACATGTAGTTCCGGGCATCGGGCAGGTTGTTTTATTTTAACCTTTAGCCCTTCTGCGGGCTCACTGTCAGAGTAACGCTGCAGCCCGAATGCTTCCACCTGACAATTGCGCGTTCATACAACACTGCACCCAAATGAAATTTATGTCCTTTTTTCCCCACAAACAGAGCTTTCTTTCAGTGATATTTGATCCTCTCCGCATTTTTTATTTTTTGTGCTATAAACAAAAAAAAGACAATGACAAAAAAATATTTTTGACTATAAAACATATCCAGTAAAAATATTTAAAACATTAAATTTTGTAATGAATCTAGGCCAAAATGTATTCTGCTGCATGTCTTTGCAAAAAAAAAATACCAATACATGTAAATTAATTGGTTTATGTGAAAGTTACAGCGTCTACAAATGGCGGTATATATACTGGAATTTTTTTTTTATACTACTAATGGTGGTAATCAGCGACTTATAGTGGGACTGGGGCGGGCATTCTGGCAATCGGTGGGAACTGACTAACTGCCACTGACATCCCAATGACACTAATACAGTGATCAGTGCTAATAAAAAGCACTGACACTGTACTAATAACACTGGGAAGGAAGAGGTTAACATCTGGGGGCAATCAAAGGGTTAACTGTGTGCTGTTTTACATCATGTGCTGTGTGTGTTTTAAACATGCTGCTGTGTATTTCTCTGCTGTTGGTTAAACACAGGTCTCTCCCCTGTCAGTTTCTCAGCAAGTGCCGGGTGCCAGCGGGGAATCTCCAGCAGGGACCCGGTGATCGACATCTGCAGCTGCAATGGTGGCGCAGGCAAGGTGACGCGTGCGCGCCCCCTACCCAGAAGTGCAAAATCATGTGCATATATATTTATATACATATGTATGTGTGATTTTGCGCAGCCCTGCCACCCTGTAGCAGTATTTCTGCTATAGGGCGGCGGGGAAGCGGTTAATGGAATTAGATAGCCAAGTACAAGGTCACCCCAATTTAAAGAGGTGTAATGCTGCCATTTGGTTTTGATCTGTCTTTCACATCTGCGTTATTGTTCTGCCTCAAGCGAAGCCTGATTATCTCAGATTGTTTACTATTTTATACAGATATAATCAAGGCTGAGTACATTTGGGTTTAATAGCATTACATGGGATCTGTCTCTTCTGAGTTTCAGCGATAAATATACCATTTTCTGAACTGCATTCATCCACTATATGTAAATAGGTGATTTTTTTTTAAATTGTATTTTATATTAAATGCCAAGACAGGAAAAGAGTGGGATGCTCTCCTGATTTGGACAGTAAGCACCTCTTCCTCTCTCCATCTCCATTACATTGGTGGAGGAGATTTTTAGTCTGCAGTAGATAGTTTAAAAGGATAAGTAGTCTGTGATTTTAATTCAATTCACAGAAAGTTACAAAGACAATGCATTTCTGGTATTTTCTGTACTTGCTGAAAATATTCTTTGCCTGAAAAATAAAAACTAATGCAGCCACCACCTTTATGGACTGGTAAGGTGTAATATGTTAAATGTTTATTCTTGTGTTTGGTTATATCCTTCAATTACAAAGCATATTTTCTGTTTTACCAACCCCCGTGTCCACCCCACTTAATTGCCTCCAAACTTTGGACCCTTTTTTTATTTAGCATCATGTGGTCGTTAACAATTTTTTTCAGATTCTTTTCACACTGCGATGTTTATAGCACAGATTAAGCCTGGAACACAGTCTCTAAGGCTACTTTCACAGTACTCTGTATGAAAATCACATAAAAATTGCATATGCATTTTTCCCAAGTTGCATTAAATTTAATGCAATACATTTTGCATTTTTACCATGTTTGCATTGGGGTATCCTCGTATCACTTCCCTCTGTGTTAATGTGATTCTCATGTGATTTCCAATGTGACTATTAATGCAACTTCAATGCGACTTTAGAAGTTCTCAAGCCCAGGTTCACAGAATTGCATGACAAGGGAAATCACATTACAATCCAACTTTGGTGTGATTCCAGCCCCATAGACTTCTATGTTATCTCACAGAAGTCACATCAGCATAGATAAGAAGAATTCCTATACAACTTTTATGGTTCAGTGTTTTTTTGTTTTTTTTTTACCCTCACCTCGCCTCCCTGGTCATCTTTGCTGCTTAAAGGCTAGGTTTACACTGAAGCAATTTGATCGTTTGTTCATTCGATCCTTCCTTTTATAGATCATTTGATTGAAGTAAGGATCGATCAATCCAATGTAAGGGTCGACTGACTTAAGGATCGACCGATCAAGCGATTGATTTAGGGAATGGTTGATCGATTGAAGGAAAGCTCTATCAAATGAAGGGTCAATTGATCAAAGGAAGGGTTTATCGGACGAGGGAAGGATCGGCCGCTTGATCAAAGGAAGGATTGAAGGAAGGCTCCAAAATCGCAGCTGTATCAAAATCGATGAAAAATGACAGGGAGAAGAGATGAGGGTTAAAAGAAAACACAGAATCCATCAAAGTTGTATAGGAACGCTTCTTATCTATGCTGATTTCTGTGAGATAACATAGCAGTCTATGGGGCTGAAATTGCACTGAAATCCGCCAGGAACCTTTTCCAAAATCTCACTGTGCTGAGTTGATTAGAACAGAACTGTTGAATATAATGTGATTTCCCTTGTCATGAGATTCCATGAACCTGGGCGTTGCATTTTTTTATGCATTTTTCATGCAGAATGCAGTTTCTATTCATTTCAATGGAGGGATGTGTTTTTGGTTTGTATTTTTAGCGGACTAAACATGCACCAAAAATGCAGCAAGCAGGATTTTTTAACCACAACTGAAGCACAACAGACAGAAGTGAAAAGCTACACGGAATTTAAAGAGATGCAGTTTTCTTCTGCTTTCTGCCGCTTTTTCTACCTGAACAAAAACAGATCAGTGTTAAAGATAGATCTAATCAGTTTTCTAGTAGATTCAGAAGAATTTCAGAGAATGGCCTAAGAAGGCTAGGAGCCAGGCTGCTGCTATACTGGTAATTCTGCACTCAAAGCATATATATTGTCAGAATGAAAACGCATATATTCATTTTCACATTGTATTTCAATCATTTCTAGCCTACTTCTATTAATCGGAATGATCATGAAGTCTGTAAACTTACTTTATTATTAATATTATACAGGATTTATATTGCGCCAACAGTTTGCTCAGCACTTTACGATATAACGGGATTTGAGGGCCCTGCTCCTTGGAGCTTACAATCTAGGAGGGAAGGGCTAGTGGTACAAAAGGTAGTAACTGTGGGGGATGGACTGGTTGGAAGAGTAGAAGATTCCAGTATTAGCTGAGGGCAGGATAGGCTTCCCTGAAGAGATAGGTTTTCAGAGATCGCCTAAAAGTGAGCAGAGTAGGCGATAGTCTGATAAATTGGGGAAGAGAGTTCCAGAGGATGGGGGAAACTCTGGAGAAGTCCTGGAGATGAGCATGGGAGGAGGAGACAAGGGAGCTAGAGAGTAGGAGGTCTTGCAAGGAGCAGAGAATACGGTTTGGGTGATATTTGGAGACAAGATTGGTGATGTAATTTGGGGCAGAGTTATAAATGGTTTTATACGTTATTGTTAGTGTTTTGAATTTTATCCGTTGGGCAATGGGAAGCAGTGGAGGGATTGGCAGAGAGGGGTGGCAGATACAGAACGGTTAGTAAGGTGGATGAGTCTGGCAGCAGCATTCATGATAGACTGAAGAGGGGATAGTCTGCGATGAGGTAGGCCAATGAGGAGGGAGTTACAACAGTCAAGGTGACATATAGAAAGGGAGTGATGTTCCCCACTCACTCACTTCCTTCAGTTCTTTAACATGGCCATGGAGGTCAAAAGGGGACCAGCGTTCAATCAGACAGCTGCTCCCAGGTGACCATAAAAAAATCAGAGAGGAACTTTTCACACCTATGCAGGCTGCATTTGAGCAGCAAAAACGCAATACTTGCTTTTCTGACGTGTTTCCATTGAAGTCTATAGAGCCCTGACCCTTTCCAAAAAACGCACCAGGTTAAAACACTCAGATGTGAAAACGTCTCAAATAGGAAATCATGTTAAATGGACTGCAGAAAACGCTTAGGTGTGAACCTAGGGTAAGGCTTGATTCACACCAATGCGTTTTTAGTGTATTTTACAGAAATGCACTACCGTCCATTTAACATGGTTTCCTATGAGACTTGTTCACATCTATGTGTTTTTCAGCCAATACATTTCTAGAAAGGGTCAGGTACTTTTTTAAACACAATACGGTGTGTTTTGGCTCAATAGACTTCAAATGACACACGGCAGAAATGCATGTAGTGTGTTTTTGGTGTGTTTTGTGGGGTTTTTTGCCAATAGGAAAGTATTGATTTTGTTGCCACTTTCATGCAACTTTGAATGGGTGGGACTTTGATGTGACTTTTTTCTTTTTTTTTGCTAGTAGGAAAGTATGACAGTTTTGTTTATGTAGTGTGACTCTGATGCAAATTTGATGCACCTTTACACTCTCTGGCACTCAAGTGGAATCAAAGTCGCACCCAACCAAAGTTGCATCCAAGTCGCACCCATCCAAAATCACATCCATTCAAAGTTACATCCAAGTCATGTATATAAGATCAAACCAGGCAAATCCCCAATCAACTGAAGTCACAAAGCTGCAAGTATATAAGAGGATATCGTCTCTTAAAAGGCTAATTTAAAATGGATACTGCGCTAGGTGAACCCTTAAAACTTTATGAGCATTATGGAGACCTTCACACCTCTGAAGGGTGATCAAATGTTGAAAAAAATTGATTGAATAAACTGAGTACACTAATCATAAATACGTGTAAGAAACCGTGATATGTAGTCAAATTAACCTAAAATATGCATTATCTATGAGCCCTATGAAGACCCTCACACCTCTGAGATTTGACCTATCCTCAACCTCGATCATTCTTCAATGTGCAAAAAATTCAACTCAAATATACATAAAGGTTAGTACAAAAATTTCAAAAACAAAAAAACAATAACAAAAAGTCCACAATCGCTGGTATTATTGTAGACAATGCTGCAAGTGCAATGTAGATAAATTTGCTTCAACTGGTCACCAGAGTGCACACCACCACCAAAGTAAGGAATGGAGGCTTACCAGAAATGGAGACCCCTTAATTACAGGGGGTCCCAACCAGCTTTATAATGTAGAGCACTGGCAGGCTTCCAGTATCACACCCCAAAACATGGAACTTCCCAGACTCCAACTTGAATGTAAACTGAAAGTGTAGTGCCAGACAAGGTCATGGAAGAAAAAACATGCCTCTCATAGTGCAATATGTATCAAAAACGTCTTTATTTGCACAAATAGGATCCTACTTACAAGCTGTAGAACAATTAAAAGTATTTACATGAACCATACCCAATATGGCTGACAGCACGATGATGTCAGAGGGAGGCTCCGCCCGACATGTTTCATCATCAAAAGACATCCTCTAGGGCGGGTGTCGGCAACCCGCGGCTCCGGAGCCGCATGCGGCTCTTTTTCACCTTTCCTGCGGCTCCGGAGCACACTGCCCACCAGGTGACAGGCAATAGGGTCGGCAAGCCGCGGCTCTTTTAATGCAGATCTTCTGTGTGCCGGGCGCCCGCTGGCAAACATTGGCTGTCAGGATGTAGGCGGGGCAGCCCGGATGTAGGCGGGGCAGCGTGACGAACTCCTCTCCTCTCACAGTCCGCCCTGAAGACCAGAACGGCGCGGGAACCCAGCGAGAGGAACGCGCGGAGCAAAGGTAAGTGAATTCACACAATATGGGGAATGAATTACTATGGGGGATGAATTACTATAGGGGGGATGAATTACTATAGGGGGGATGAATTACTATATGGGGGATGAATTACTATATGGGGGATGAATTACTATAGGGGGGATGAATTACTATAGGGGGGATGAATTACTATAGGGGGGATGAATTACTACGGGGGATGAATTACTATATGGGGGATGAATTACTATAGGGGGGATGAATTACTATAGGGGGGATGAATTACTATGGGGGATGAATTACTATAGGGGGGATGAATTACTATGGGGGATGAATTACTATATGGGGGATGAATTACTATATGGGGGATGAATTACTATATGGGGGATGTATTTTCAGTTTTAAAAATGTTTCTCTCAAAATAAATTTCAATCGTGGTTTTGGCGAGATTTGGCTCAGTCGAAAAAAAAGGTTGCCCACCACTGACCTAAGGCTATGATTGTGATTATGACGATACACTGTGGCCCTGATTAACCCTTTGCTTACTGGGCCCTTAAACCCCCTTCATGACCAGAGCGTTTTTTGCAATATATGCAGTGTCGGATTTGTTTTAAATGTTGCAATGGTTTTGCGGCTCCCAGTCTTTTTTTCCCTCTCGGAAACGGGTCCAAGTGGCTCTTTATGTCTTAAAGGTTGCAGACCCCTGCTCTAGGGGCTACCTACATTCAAGTCATACCCTTCCAAAGTCGCTTCCAAGTTGCACCCATTAAAAGTCAGATCAAAGTCACATCCAAGCCACACCCATCCAAAGTCGCATCCAAGTCACACCCATCCAAAGTCACCTTAAAGTCACATCCAAGTCACACCCATCCAAAGTTGCATCCAAGTTGCACCCATTCAAAGTCTCCTTTGAGTCACACCCATCCAAAGTCACCTCAAAGTCACACCCATCCAAAGTTGCATCTAAGTTGCACCCATTCAAAGTCTCATCTGAGTCACACCCATCCAAAGTCACCTCAAAGTCGCATCCAAGTCACACCCATCCAAAGATGCATCCAAGTTGCACCCATCCAAAGTCAGATCAAAGTCTCCTCCTAGTCACACCCATTCAAAGTCACCTCAAAGTCACATCCAAGTCACACCCATCCAAAGTTGCATCCACATTGCACCCATCCAGAGTCGCACCCAAGTCACATCAAAGTCACATTGGAGTGGCATCAAAGTCAATACATTCCTATTGGAAAAACATGTAAAACGCATAAAAAACACATGTTCAAAAATGGAAAATGCACCGCAAATTGTGTTACAAAATTACATCAATCGCAACGCAGAGGGGCGTGAACCTAGCCATTGTTCCTCAGGACTTCCTTCCACTTCTGTATTGCCACTTTGGTCAAGCGCCACCTAAAGTGGAGAATACATACTGCACAAGCCTACAAGCAATTGTCATATCACCTAAAGATATGGCTCCCTTGAAGCCTACGAAACGCTGAACTGTAGTGCTTCATGTGTGATTTACAAAGGAGATCAGAGAACCTATGCTTCATTAAAACACCCATATTATCTTTTACAGATGAACATTGATCATTTGTGGCCTATTTTACTAGTGTTTTAATAAAATCATGATATGCTGAATGGTTTGTCCATGTGTGCACCAAGTAACACTCATCTCTTTCTCTACAAGTACATTACGCTTAAATGACTCAAGTCTTTCCCAGCTGAAGGGAGCCGCATCATAACCTTGTTTAGCAGAGCATGAAGCTTCATTATTGTTATATTAATTGTTCATCTCCAATAGATCCTGCAGCCCAGATAAAACATTCAAAGCCACTATTCACACTAATGAGACTGAGGCTTTCAAAATGCAAAAATGAAATTAAAAGCAACAGCCGTTCTCCCACAATTATAGACAAAAACAGAAAAAACTAGCAACTGCTTTTTTTAAGAACACGTCTGCGGTGGTTTATTATAATAAAGTGCTCATAGCGGCCTTATATACGGATTGCAGCACTGCTTCAGGGCATACCACTAATAGAGCTGCTGCTTGTCTACTGACTGTTATTTCATCCAAAGATGACTCTGGGAGAATTGTATATTGGGAATATGAATTATAATGAACTGGCAAAACACCAAGAGGTCAAAGAAATAAACATGGACAAAGAAGTCATTTCAGGATAACTCACTCAGCATGATAAATTGGGAATACTGCAGAAAAAAATGTAGAACTGCAGGAAGGAACCAGACCCGTCAAGCTGAAAGAATTGGGTTCATTTTTGCAGACTGGTGGCTTATTAGCTCTCATGCACACTTGACGTTTTGATAACGCTGGTAACGTTATCTGAGTGAAGTCACATTAAAAATGTGAGTTTTTCAGCTTTTTTCAGCATTTTTGCATTAGCGTTTAGCAATGTTTTGCCGTGTTTAGCCACATTTGCGTTTTTTAGCATTTTTTTTACCATAAACATTTTTTTTTGGTCACAAAAATGTCCAAAAATGCCGGTTTGTGGCGTTTTACTGTGTTTTGCTGCATTTTTCAGTGTTAGAGCGTTTTTACAGCTAAAAAAACTCCTCTAGAAACCCACTAGTCCTGTTTTTTTTCCAGCCAAAAGACGTTGATTACAGTCTATGTGTGCATGGACACATAGGATAACATGATGGGGGGGGGGGGGGGGGGTTTACTGGCTGTAGAAAAAAATGGCAAAAACCAAAACAGCAGCTATAAAAACGTCAAGTGTGCATGACGTTCCTTAAAGTGGAAGGAAAGTCCTACTTTGTAAGTTGTACCTACATCTATGCCTATAATAAGGTTTACCTGTAGGTATAGTGAATATCTGCTAAACTTGCACCATCTAGGAGATATTCACACAGCATACAGGCGGTGATGTCAGGGGCCCATGCGCTCTGAATGAACAGCATAGCGTGCTCCATGCCGCAGCCGAGGGCTCCTGCACGCATGCGCATGAGTGACGTCATCATGGCACTGGCCATTCATACTGCTGGAGCCTGCGAGCCAGGAAGAAATACTGGGTGAAGATGGTGGCTCCAGGGAGCTGTGTACAAGTAAGTCTGTCATAATGTACGAGCATGCGGTGCATTCTAGTACATTATGACCTAAACCTGCAGGGGGACCATTATTTAGGGTTTATTTATTATTATTTCAATTTATATATACTAATATGTTCTAATAATTTATTAAACTGTTTTTCTTTTTGCTATATTAATGTTATAATTATTTCATATACTGTACATAGTATTTCTTTTTCTATACCTTCAGTATTATTCTTTATCATTGTGGCTTGTTGTTTTGCTTGGGGTGCAAAATGTAGTGCCTATATGCATTACCATCACTGGGACAAAGGCTACCAGACAGGCCAAAAAAAAAAGGGCATGCCTTTATTATGTGTCTTACGGTCATAAAATGATTAGCAGGGTGAGGAAAAAGTCATGCCAGGGTGAACAAGATTATCAGTGCATAAAATGCACAGTCTTTTGGAATCGTTGTATTAAATGGCTTCTAAAAAATGATGCCAAAGGTTAAGATATTCTGTGCTGTTATTTTTAATTCAAATAAAGAGAGTAAAAATAGTCTCTTCATAAAAATGGGTATTTCAATGTATGGTAACTAGTTTAAGGCTGTGGTTTTAAATGAATCCATCATTTCAAAGCAGCAAAAAGGATGAATTCAGATAAATGACAAATGCACTGCTAATCCCACCAACAGAACAGGAAAATGAAAATTGTGAGTCATACTGCTTCTAACTGTGCCAGGCTACATTCTAGAGCAGCCTTTCTCTACCTTTTAACCCCAGAGGATCCCTTCAAAAGAATTTGCAGATCTCAGGAAACTTTCGCTAAAAGCAACTCATCGGAGGTCAGAGGGAAAAAATGCCACTTATGCAGGCCATAGATGGGTCGAAAATTGGCCGATTTTTGCACCGTTAATGGGTTAATTGGTCGCCCATTTTTCTGGATTTTGTCATATTTTTTTGATCGGTAAAGTTGGAAAAAAAAGGCTCGAATTTGCCGATCGGCCGATTTTCGAGGCAATGATGGGCAAATCGGCTGATCTTTTTACCGATAAAAAATCTTCGCATGAGCCGTGACCTGCAAGAAGAAGAAGAAAAAGAAGTAGAAGAAGAAAAAGAAGAAGAAGCAGAAAAAGAAGAATAAGAAAAAAAAGAAGAAGAAGAATAAAAGGAGAAGAAGAGAAAGAAGAAGAAAAAGAAAAGAAGAAAAGAAATAGAAGAAAAAGAAGAAAAGAAGAAGAGAAAAAAAAAGAAGAAGAAGAAAAAGATGAAGAAGGAAAAGATGAAGAAGAAAAAAAGATGAAGAAGAAAAAGAAGAAGAAGAAGAAGAAGAAAAAGAAGAAAAGAAGATGAAGAATTCCAGCCTGCTATTATATTTGACATGAAAAAGTATTGCGGTTGCAACAATCTATCTATTTGTATCCGGAAAAACCCCCCATCTGTATCCGAAATGGATACAAATAGATATAATGTTGCAAACGCAATACTTTGTAATGTCAAATATAATAGCGGGGCTCTCTGCAGGGACAGAAGCAATTAAATGCCGGCCGTAGACGGGAAGAAAATCAGCCGATTTTTTTTACTGTTGGTGGTAACGTCGGCTTATTGAGCAACCGATTTTTCCTTTTTTTGTTAAAAAACCGGACGGTTTTCTCCCCGTCTATGGCCTGCATTAGAGTCAATGAGAAGAATGCTCACCTTGCAGTGGTGGTGAGAATGTTACCCTTACATGCAACTAAGATCATTGGTACCATGCCATTGGTTCTACCAAATGACATTAGTCCTGGAACTATGCATGTACCACCAGGTGGAAGTTCAATCAGCCACAGCTCAAGGAACCCCTAACAACTTCTGAAGGAATCTAGGGTTCCATAGAACTCTGGTTGAGAATGGCCAATCTAGAGGTTTACCAACCCCAGCAATCACTTGAAGTGAGAATATGGCACAGTTTTACACAGATCTATATCTATATTATCATCATAGAGCTGTCTGTATTACTCCACCAAAGCTCCACACAAAACTGTAGAAGCATTCATAGGCAATACAGTTATGACCAACACTAGATTGATGGCCAGCTGGTTAATGTGTATTCTGAAAAAGGTAGATGTCCTTTTAAAAAGGGGCACTGTCACCAAACTGAAATCATAAATACAATATGTGAATATTTATCTTTCTTGCCACCTGTACCATGGAACACTGTTCCATTGACTAGAACCCCCTGGTTAAAGTCCCTTCAGTGGTTCCTTCCAACAAATTTCTGGTCACTGTTGTGTCCTGTAATGGTGTGAAGGTCAGCAGGAGAAACCACTGAGTGCTGTATAGAAACAGGACATCGACACTCCTGGAAGTGTCAGCTTCTGAAGAAAATTAGGCAAGATAATTCTTGTCAATGTTATGGCACTGGGCGCAGAGAGGCAAATATTTACTTTATACTTCACAGAGACAACATTTATTTGCAATTTAAAAGGTTAGTTCACCTTTACCAAAAAACTGCCTATGCAGATAAGGGGTGCCTGTAGATAAACACAAACTGTGGAGCTCTGAATAAAGTCGAATAATGCCCTTGCTATAGGTGTAGGCCATTTACGTACCTCATGAAGCCTGACTGGAATACTCCCAGGGTGTTGCTAAGTGAGGCCTACATGTTACTGCTTACCTCTTCCATCACAGCAGTGAGCTCCAAGATACTGAGCTCAGAGCTACTGTATCATGGGAGAGATAGAGCACACAAGGGGTCTGAATAAAAAAAAGAAAAAGCACACTACTGTGATGGTAAGGGTGAGCAGTAATTACTAGGCCTCACTTAGCAACGTCCTGGGAGTATTCCAGCCAGGTATCGTGAGGTTTGTAAATGGCCTACACCAATAGCAAGGGCATTATGCAACTTTAGTCAGAGACACACAGTTTGTTTTTATCCACAGACGCCCCCTTACCTGCATAGGCAATTCTTTGGTGCATGTGAACTATCCCTCTAAGCTCAGTGACAGGGCGCGTTAAAATAAAAATGACTTATCTTAAACCATTACTAAGGTAACAACAGTTCTGAAGTGCAGGTACCTTGTCACCATTAATGGCAAAAAAATGTTACGCGCAATTATGATGTTCCAAGTATAGCAACCGACACCATTCAATGAAATTGAGTGCTGCTGCAAATCTCTTTAATGTGCTTTTATATTATTAGGGATGTAAAATATCAGCAGAAGTACAGTTAATATTAATCATGTTTTCTCAATGGAAGTGAGTCAGCTAAATAAAAATAACTTGACTTTATATAGCATTTCTAGAAAATCATAAATAGAAACGCTAATTACTATAGTGATGTTAGAATCAGTCAGTTTCCAGGATGTACAGCATACTTTTATCACTATGCTATGCCCACCTACACAAAGTTCAACAAGAAAAAAAATAATAGGCGCTAGCAAGCCCAGCTTTGTAGATTGGAACACAATGTACTGTATGCTGAACGCACATATTGCTGAAGAAAATACACTAGCAAGGCTAATGAGCTGCATCTGTATACTAAGCCAGTGTCTGCACAAACAGCAAGGAACTAAACATACATTTACATATGGCAGTAATCAAATGAATGTAGAATTCAGCAGCTAGTCAGTCTAGTTTAGTCATTTTAAATGGACAGGGCACATCTAATAACCATCACTAAACTTCTACAACGTTAGCCCTGGTTCACACTGATGCGATGCGGAATTTGCAGCGTTTTCAGTGTGAATTCGGCACTGCATCAGAAGCGCACCTCGTTCATGTGAACCGCTGCGGGTGTGTAAGTTAAGTCAACAACACCCCAAAAGTGATCCGCAAAACATGGTGCGATGTGCAGAATCTGTGTGAATACCCATGCGATCCGATTCTAGTGTGGACCAAAAAATAAAAAGGGTCCTGCACGTTTTTGGTGTATTTATGTCTCCAATCGCACCGCACACAAATCGCATGTGATTTGCACAGGAATGCAGTGTGGTTTCTGTGCGAATCACATGCGATTGACCGCACCGCATATATGTGAACCCAGGCTTAAAGTGGTTGTAGACCTTAGACATGAGATCTGAACAAAGCACTTTATTAGGTACACCTGTTCAATTGCTAGGTAACACAATCTTCTAATCACCTGGCAACAACTCATTGCATTTAGGCATCTAGATGTGGTGAAGACGACTTGCTTAAGTTCAAACCGAGCATCAGAATGGGGAAGAAAGCAGATTTAAGTGACTTTGAACATGACATGGTTGTTGATGCCATATGGGCTGGTCTGAGTACTTAAAAAACTGCTGATCTACTGGGATTTTCACACACAAACATCTCTAGGGTTTACAGAGAATGGTCAGAAAAAGAGAAAACATCCAGTGAGCAGCAGTTGTGTGGATGAAAATGCCTTGTTGATGTTAGATGTCAGAGGAGAATGGGCAGACTGGTTGCTTTGACATTCAGATGGTAGGGTCAGAATTTGGCATAAACAACATGAAAGCATGGATCCATCCTGCCTTGTATCAATGGTTCAGGCTGGTGGTGGTGATGTAATGGTGTGGGGGATATTTTCTTGGCACTAGCAAAGTACCTAATAAAGTGTCCGGTGAGTGTATTTCTATAGTGTTTACTTGCCTCACTCCATAGCACTAAGTAATTTCCGTCTGCTGCCTCTGCTATCACAATGAGTCACTTCTTATGAGTTTTCCTGACACCAAGAGAAAAATGGTGACGGGGGGCACAGCCTCAATCTGTTCCTATGTACTATGTGAAGGGGATGAGTTCCTTCCCTCCAATCGGCTCTCAGAGCTCTCCTCACTGATGTAACTTCAGCTCCCCACACCCTGCTTTTCAGAGCTGAGAGAGTGTAAATTCTGCATTTTTAATGAATGTAGGTAAAGGATGGCTGTAGATAATTAGGTACAACCTATGTAGGAGAATTTGTTTCATGTCTGTGTATCACCTGAGGCCAGTTACTTCACTGGGTATATATGAGTTTATAACCACTTTAAAGAAGAATGTCAATCTCACATTCAACATTGACAATTTTTAATCCTTATGCTGCTAGCATTAGTAAATTGAAAGGAAAGTATATCAAATTTACCTGTTTTAAACTTTTTTTTTTACAGTTACTTCCTGGTTTCCAGGCCTAGGTAAATGAAGTCATACATCCCAGAAGCCTTCAGGAGGGAGGAGGGGTTTTCACAGTTATTCCAGGAAATAAATGGATTCCAGGAAATAAATGCTACATAAATTATCTGTCCTTACTCAAGATGGACACTACTAGAAATGCTAGGGGGTGTTTTTCAAAATGATTTCTCAGCTAAATAATGCATGGAGACATGGACGGGTGGGTGAGTTTGCTTTGAATATTAAAAATCAATAAATAGTGTTTCCACTTTATGTCTGTATGGTACATTGTTAGAGATTCTGTGTACAATCCTACAGAACAGACAGTGCACAGTCCACGTGTGTATGTCTCCTGCTTCTCTGGAAACAGGAACTTTATTATAGAGAAAATACACAGAGATTAATCATAGATGAAGCTACAAAATTTTTAACTCTGCCATCTACTGGTTAAAGAGCATATCTCTACTTAATACTAACATAGTTGTTGCAAAATACATGGACACATACATGAAGTGTATGTAAAGCCAATTTTCTTTTTAGTTTTGGATAGGGTGGGGATGGATATCTGAGCTTTAGCATTTCTTTTTGGGGTTTTTTTTAAATTGTGTGTTTGTACATGTGTTTCTTTGTTCATTTTCAGGCTTAAGAGTTTTTGTTTTAGTTAATGGAAAACTGGTTAATAAAAGAGAAGTTTGAGAAAAAAACAAACAAACCTACATAATCACCTGGGTGGTTATCCACTGCTGCCTCTACACCGAGAGCCGAGTGATCAAAGCCGGCTGATCACTCAATTCTTGGTCTTCAGTGACTAGAGAGAGGTAACTGTCAGTCACTGACACTCTGCTCTGGCCCTCCAATGCTTACTGAAGTGCTGGGCTAGAAAGGGGACAGGAGCAGCTGGCTGAAGCTCTTAGCAGCATGCTGAGAGGCTAAGCCAGCTGCCAGTTAGGTATCTGGGTGGATCCCGACTAGGGGAGGACTGACAACTCATGGGGCCCCCGGGCAATAGGAAATCATGGGGCCTGTGTCCTCGCCCACACTCAAACCACACCCATAAAAGCCTATAAAGGTACCAGGGGCATCTCATAGGGCCCCCTACTGACCCCGGGCAGTACCCGAGTGCCTAAATGGTCAGTCCACCCCTGATCCCGACATTGACCTCGGGATCCCTCCGGAGCCTGAACCAGCTCTGTGACACCCAACTGTCAGCAGGCCTTAGCCCACTGTTGGCTGAAAACAGATCACTGGAGTGCAGAACCATAGGAGAAGTAGGACCAAAAGAGCTTTTTCCCTTCTTCTCCTTTAAGAAAAGGAAAAAAATGCAAGTCTCATACAGGCTCAGAGACCACCATTATCCACACACATCTGCCAATTTTAGCCATAGGAATTTGGAAATTCTTGCAGCTTGGATTCATAGCATGCTCTCTTTTATGTGCAATAAATGAAGTTTTAAGTCTACACTTAGAGGCACCTTTACTTTTTCTCTTTACATGCATCTCTCTGGAAAAGCTTAATTCCAGTGAAAGGCAGCCACAAATGAAAAGGACTCTCTATCCTGCTGTTTCAAGATACATTATAAGCTGTGTTTTCAGTACACCCATCATCTACATCCATCAGCTGTATATTTTCTGTGTTTGCATAATTTATGGTATTGTTTTATGCATTGTTTATCTATACATGATGTCTTCTTGCACCTTATTCATGGTTATAGTGCTACCATTAGATTGGAAATAGACTGCGCCTACTCCTTTTGTTCACCTATGGGAATGTTTGACCATTCTTCCAGAAGCTCATCTGTGAGGTGAAACACTGATGTCGGATGAGAAGGCCTGGCTCGCAGTCTCCGCTCTAATTCACACCATTCTACAGTCTATAACTGTAAGTGGTGCCATCCACCAGGCTGTGCTTTCTGCAAGGCTGTCTAAATACGTATGAATGTGAGTTAGAGACTTTAGATTGTACAGTCCTTGAGGGTTAGGGACTGATGTGAATGTACAATATATTTGTAAAGCGCTGCGTAAATTGACAGCGCTATATAAGTACCTGTAATAAATAAATAATAATAAAATATGAGAAACAAATGGACGGAAATAAAAATCTTTTGGTAAAACCGCTCCTATATATGTATTTCATCTGTGTAGTTAACCTTTAAACGCGCAAAATTAAAATAAAAGAATTTCCTTTTTTAAGGTCTGTTTGCATCACTTATGTATGTGGTTATATCTTTGTGAGCGCTAGCATATTTCTGAGGAATAAAACGAGCACTGACACATATCACATATGGAGAGAAGTGTGCCTGCTCTGTCAGTAGGCACGCCATGGTAAGTAAACCATATGGCTATAATTATGACATTAAGGCCCATCTGGCCTCAGTCCTACAATGTTTTTTTATGGTTGCAGAAATATAGAAAATAAATGGTTTTCAACAATTATAAGAGCTACAAGTCACATATACCATAAATTGAGCACAGTGCCTCAATGGAGCACTAGTCTAAAGCAGATAATGCTGAGATAGCATAGTGATCTCAATAGGATAACCTAGGAACAAGCAGATGCTAGTTATTTTGAGATTACAGCTACACTATGCATGCTTGCACTGCATAGAGCCGGATAAGCCAAAAAATTGCTCCAGATGGGCATATTTCAGTATCAGCCTAAAATATATACATGTTAGAATAGAAACACTCCATGATAACTGTAATGTTAAACCCTAACATTATCAAGATTTTATTCCTGTTTGTGATCCCACTGAGGACATCATCCCTCATTTCCTGTCTCTGTGTCACCTGTACAAGAAATGGAGGATGTGAGTTTTTGTCCAGGCAGGAAATGGGTGTAAATTTCCCCAGGAGTTAGAAAGACATGTACAAAAACCTAACAGACCCTCTTTATACAGTTTTCAAAAAATATTGCGAAAACCAACTTTGATTGGATATGCTTGCACAAGAAGTAAACCAATTGTTGTGAACGATCGTGCTCTATAGTCCATTGGCTCAGTTGCACCTACTCAATTTGTCTATAAATATACTCCATTGATAGCTGCATGCAAACTGCAGCTAACACTATACATGAAGTTTTCTAATAGGCAACTGAAACAGCCAATTACAAAAGATATTAAAAGAAGATCTATGTTTACCAACCAAGTGGAGATACCCCCTCAATTTTGTCCAATTTAGGGTACGTTGTACTATCCATGCCCTCCGTGATTTTTAAGTACAAACAAGGAATACCTTTCATGTGCTTAGGCTCAAATGTATGCAATGGTAAATGTGTGAAATTTTTTAATAATCTGCCATGATAAATCAAATCATGATAAAATGTAAACCAAAACCTTTTATTTAGTGTAAATATAAACATTCATCTAAATCTCCACTTCCTTTGTACAGTTACTTGAATTTGATGAACGGATGCACTGGATGCCTTCAGCTGCCATTGTGCTTTTGCCATGCATCCCTGTGCCTTTAAGGAGGGATGGGCTCCCTCCAGGCAAACCTGCCCTTAATCTATCCACTGCTATATGTGCTCCAACCTGGATATTCTGAAAATTATAGAGTTAGGTCCGCAGTATACAGAGGAGCCTTGATGTTGGCACATCAGCTTACTCATATATTTACAAATGTGTGCAACAAATCTCTCTTTTTTTAACATGAATTGTTAGATAGGGACAATTTTTGCAGGCTAGCTGGTAAGTGAGCTGGGAATTCTGTGTTGCCCTTTCATGTGCACACTGCTGCAAAGACTAATTACAGTTTTTGGTGGTTGTCACTTTTTTGTCCACATATGGGTATCTAAAAGCAGAGTCCCCCCCCCCACCTCCCAAAAAAAAAAGTCAGCAGCTACAAATACCATAGTAGGGCACTTACCTGTCCAGGCATCCAGCGGTGTCCTCACCCCGAGCCAATTCTTCAATAGGCTGTCAGGTGCTGGTGCTGCCATCTTGACTAAGAGAAACCAGCAGTGAAGCCTTACGCCTTCACCGCCAGTTTCCTGCTGCACTTTGTGAATGGGCTGCAGTCCTCTGGAACCTTGGAAGTGTCCCAGATGGCTGTGGAGGGGTGGCGAACGTCCGGCTCAGTTCGCTACAGTGAACTCAGCCAGAAATGGGAGCGGCTACCTGTCAAAACCAGGTACCTGCTCCTCCCCAAAAGGTGCCAAATGTTGCAGCGGAGGAGGG
Organism: Staurois parvus; assembly: GCF_062004578.1. NCBI lineage: Eukaryota > Metazoa > Chordata > Amphibia > Anura > Ranidae > Staurois > Staurois parvus. The sequence continues at coordinate 5,398,319 of NW_028317819.1, read as the reverse complement.
GGAGGAGGCAGAAAAGCGGAGCCTCTACTTTTGGGTGGAACTCCACTTTAACCACTATCTGCCCCACCTTTGGGATTTTATTATAAAGTAAGTCTCTACATATTGTATATTGTGACACTTTATTCACAAGAGTTTTGAATGACGGTCTCACTTCTTTGGGTGTACTGGTAGCATTGCATGACTTTCTTTTAAGTTGAGAGGCGGCATTGTGGATTTTCCAGCAGAAGGTGACAAACTTAGCAGTAACATCTTGAACAATAAAGCGCAGTATGCCACAGTAAAGATTTCCTTTCTTTTCTGTTGGTGTTTAAGAGCTGGATTAGAGAACATTTGGGAGCTGTACTAAAAGGCACAGCAAGATGCTAAGTAGTTTGTCAAAGAGCAAATATAAGGTTTGCCTAATGATTGTGAGCAACAGACAATTCGAGAAGGCTCCCGTTTGCAAGTAGGATTTCTGTAACCTTGGGGAGCGCTACATAATTATCCCTGAAAGTAAATTTAGATATAGTACAATGATTGCCAAAAAAAGACACTCTAATAGCATGCAAGGAAGGAACACTCGGATAATTACTGCAATTATATAGGGGTTTCTCAACAAGACTCTGGTAGGAGCTCACTATTTAAAGGGCAACAGGCATATGCAACATAAACCTTTCCATATAATGGAAAATAACATTTGTCACATACAATCCACATGTTCCTAAACACAGATCTGCATCAACTAAATGCTGTATCTATGCTTGGGGCTGGAGCAATCAGAAGACTATTACTTCAACACAGTTATGTTTAGAGTTCCTCCATAGCAAATGTTAAACCCTGAATTTCAAGAGCCTATACCAGTGATGGCGAACCTTTTTGAGCCCGAGTGCCCAAAACTGCAACACAAACCAACTTTTTTATTTCAAAGTGCCAACACTGCAATTAACCACTTGCCTACCTGGACGCATTGACAGACGGCACTGATCGGTGGCACTGCTGGGCATCATTGATGGGTGGCACTGATGGGCGACACTGCTGGGCACTGACAGGTGGCACTGCTGGGCAGCACTGACAGGTGGCACTGCTGGGCAGCGCTGACAGGTGACACTGCTGGGCACTGATGGGTGACACTGCTGGGCACTGATGGATGACACTGCTGGGCATCATTGATGGGTGGCACTGATGGGCAGCACTGATGGGCGACACTGCTGGGCACTGACAGATGGCACTGCTGGGCAGCACTGACAGGCGACACTGCTGGGCACTGATGGGTGACACTGCTGGGCACTGATGGATGGCACTGCTGGGCATCATTGATGGGTGGCACTGATGGGCAGCACTGATGGGCGATACTGCTGGGCACTGACATGTGGCACTGCTGGGCAGCACTGACAGGTGGCACTGCTGGGCAGCACTGACAGGCGACACTGCTGGGCACTGATGGATGGGACTGCTGGGCATCATTGATGGATGGCACTGATGGGCGACACTGCTGGGCACTGACAGGCGACACTGCTGGGCACTGATGGATGACACTGCAAGCAATCTCACCTCTGGCAGCGTCGGTGTGGCTTCCAACCCAGCAGCTCATTCCCATCCACGCTGAACACGTTGCCCCTGGCCCCGGAGCAGTGTGGGAGCCTCTTCCTCTCTTCCGCGCCCATCCCCGGGTACATCACCCCTGGTGCCAGAGCCGCATTGGAGCCGTTTCCTCTCGTCCACGCCCACCCTGGCCCCAGAGACATGTGGGAAATGTAGTTTGATGGGGATCCAGTGTGGACGAGATCTGGATGGCCGGTCCATGCGCGCCCATCATCCTCTTCTTCCTGGCGTGCCCACTGAGATGGCTCTGCGTGCCAGCTCTGGCACGCGTGCCATAGGTTCGCCATCACTGGCCTATACTCACAGAAAGATAATAAATACTATCAACAAAGTACTACCCGTCCTCACCCCACTAAACCCTAACAGTAATATTGGCTGCCACTACTGGTATCAATGAAAGAGACATTCTAAAATAAAATGTCTCATTGGTAATACCACTTACCTAAACTGCCAGCGCAGGCCCTCCTCTTCCCATCAGCTACAGGAAATAATTCGGGAAACAGAGACAATTACATAGGTGGTAGCTGTTCTCCTGAAGACTGAAAGAAGACCTGTTCTATAGATTGGGGTAAAGATATTCATAGTACGAGGTGGCATCTCTGTATGGAAAACACTGGAAGTAGAATAAGCAGCCATCTGCCCTTCTGGTTGCCTACACTTAAAGGATAAGTTCAACTTTAAAAAAAAAAAAGATAAATCCAGGTAAAAAAATGTGCATTTATTATTTTTTGTTTGTTGAGCCTCTAAAGCATTGCACCAGCAATCAGCAGATTGCTTGTGCCATGCGAGTCTCCCTCTTACCTGTCACTATATCTGTGTGCTTATACATCCCATACGGGCAAGTAGATACTTACTGACAGGAAGGCTCAACGAACTACCATGGCGCCGTGGAGCAGCTGCAAAGGATGTCGGAACTTGTAGTTTTCCCATTCACAGAATACTGTTAATGAGTGATGCGTCCAGGAGGGTGGAGCCCTGCACGGCCACCTTTTTTTTTAAAAAATGCAGTCACAACAGGGATCGGGAGGTGCAGGGGCCAGTCCGATTGTAACATGTTACACCCTGAATATGGGTGTAATATGTTAAGAAAGGTGAACTTATCCTTTAAGAGCATTCAATTCTTTCTTGTTATGTCACTGCCTTATGCCATTACTGGCCATGCAGATGGAAAGTATTAAAAGGAGAGGTTAACCACTTGCCCTCCAGAGAATTTACCCCCTTCCTGACCAGGCCATTTTTTGCGATACGGCACTACATTACTTTAACTGACAATTTCGCGGTCATGCAATGCTGTACATAAACTAAATTTTGTTCTTTTTTCCCCACAAATAGAACTTTCTTTCAGTGATATTTGATCATCTCTGCAGTTTTTATTTTTTGCGCTATAAACAAAAAAAGACCAACAATTTGTGGAAAAAAAAAACAATATTTCTGACTTTTTGCTAAAAAACATATCCAGTAAAAACTTAAAAAAATCTAATTTCTTTAATAAATTTAGGCCAAAATGTATTCTGCTACGTCTTTGCTAAAAAAAAAAATCCCAATACATGTAAATTAATTGGTTTACGTGAAAGTTATAGCATCTACAAATGGCAGAATATATATTGGAATTTTTATATATATATACTGGTAATGGCGGCGATCAGCGCCTTATAGCGGGATTTCAGCGGGCATTCTGACACTGGGTGGGAACTGACTGTCACTGACATCCCAATGACACTAATACAGTGATCAGTGATAATAAAAAGCACTGGCACTGTACTAATAATACTGGGCAGGAAAGGGTTAACATCTGGGGCAATCAAAGGGTTAACTGTGTGATGTGTGTGTTTTACTAGGGAGACATGCTATTTTGTATTTCTCTGCTGCGCAGAGAAATACAAAGCAGCATGTCCTTGCTGGCAGGAGAGAGACCTGTGTTGTTTACATATAGGTCTCTTCCCTGTCAGCTTTGCTCGAAGATCCCTGGGTGTCGGTGGGGAAACTCCGGCCGGGACCCGGTGACTGACATTCCTAGCCGCCAATGGCGGCGCAGGTAGGGTGGTTTATGTGCTCCCTACTCGGAAATGCAAATCATGCGCGATATATATATATGTAATTTTGCGCAGCCCTGCCACCCTGTAGCAGTACTTCTACGGTTAAAGGCAGCATCCATAGATATTACAGGTGCAGACTATACAAACAGAAGTAGAGGCAAAGCTATTTAGCTATACTTAGCCTATGGATCACAGTAGTGTACTTTCTTCTGCACCCCTGGGGTCCGTTTTCAGTCGACAGCAGGCCTAAGTCCACTGTCAGCTGACATCACTCAGCTGCTCCAGGCTCTGGAAAGATTTCAACTTTAGTCCTCATGCACACTGGACATTTCTACAGCGGTTGTTTTTGTCTTTTGATGTTTTTTTCTACAGCCAGTAAACTCCCCAGCATATTATCCTATGTGTCCATGCACACATAGACTGTAATCAACGTAGAGTGCAATGCAGAGGGACTACTTGTAAAGTTGGAGCTGTATTAGGGAGCAAGAGCCGCATAAGCTGATGCTTCCTCTGTAGTGCTGGCTCCTGTTCAAATGATCTCCAATCCCAGAGGACGCCATTTTTGGGGAAACACGTCAGGCGGAGTGTTTCGGTGATGTCACCACGCACGAGCCATCGAACTAACACCGCAGCCGAATAATCAAATGCTTTTACAATGCTCTCAAACTCATCTGACTGAAAGTGCAATACTTAGGTTTTAAATAAACATTTGTTTTTAACGGGTTTGCACTATCAAGTATTTTCTTGTTTAAACCTTTTCATATACTATTGTGGAGAGCGGTATAAAGCAGCTAAGCCGGTTCCTGGTGTGAACACGCAGTGATCCATTCATCCTCCCTGGCTCTGTCATTGTGGAGTTTGGACACTATCTGCTCATTTGATCTCTATAGCTGGAGATCAATTTGGTTCGGTAAGAGGCTTGCCTGTTTTTTCTGAGGAGCACCTTTTAAGCACAGCAGAACCTTATTGGAAGATTAATTTGGCATGCAGCACTTTTGCACTTTTTTCTCACATTGGATTTGTGGACTTATTTACATGTGTTTATTTTGCACTGCATTGCACTGTATATGAAATAATATTTGGTGTTATATGTATTTTAGTTTACACAGATTTGTAATTCATAGAGACCTAAAGTATAACTAAAGGCTAAACTAAACACTTTTCTTTTAGTCTTGTATAGAGTGGAGAGGTATTAGAACCCCTGCCAGTTTTTATTGCTGTCTGTGCCCCCATTAGGGAGATTCGCCCTCTCTATTTGTCCTGTTTACTGTTATCATTGAAAGTGAAAGTAAACAAAAATCCCAAATATTGGGTTGTTCCCAGAAAAGTAATAGGGGAACTCTTCCATTGGGGTCACTAGTTCTGGTGACTTGGGCGTCCCCAAGGAATACCCTTAATTTACAGGGATTTCCTCTCACTTCTTTTTGGCTATGGGACAGAAAGTGAAAGGAAATCCCTACAAAGGAACGCAGATGGCAAAACAAAAATCTAACAGGGGTTATAACCCTTCTTTGCTCTATCTAAAATAGAAAAAAACGTTTTGCATATAGTTCTACTTTAATAATATTTGTCCAGTTTATGAGCATTCTGTAATCTACTGGAAATAGGTAGTTGTGGAGGCTGCAATTGACACAAGAAAAATATTTTGTAAGTCTATTTAGCATCAAATATGGCCATAGGGATCATAATCAAGTTTAGAGATAAAAAACTTGACATATCTACTGTATATCTAGACTCCACTCAAACACAGCCTACCATTGTCCATCATCCTACAAAGTAGAATAAAAGGCTGAAAATGCCACAGATCAACATTTCATTTTGTCATTTTTTAAACAGGCATTTGTTTAATAATAGTTATGCTTAATTGTTATGCCTAAAGCCATACATTTTGGAATAAAAACAAATACCTTTCAGTAGAAACATGCATTAATAAATAAAAAGATTTATATTGCAGTGCTTTTTGCCTATGTCAGAGAGAAGGGACATTATTAGAACCATTAACATAAACTTCTATTGGTCTAAACTGATCCTGGGCACTGAGCCTTATGATGGCTGCTAAGGTAATACAAGTCCCAGTACTCCCATCCAGAGCAATACTGACATCTGATGCTTCAGAGACTAGTAGCATAAGCCTGGGTTCACACTGATGCGGTGCAGAAATCACAGCGTTTTCTGTGTGAATTCCGAACCGCATCACAATCGCACTCCATTCATGCGAACCGCTGCGGGTGAGTATGTTAACAACACCCTGAAATTGGTCCGCAAAAAGTGGTGCAATGTGCAGAATCGGAGCACATGGGTGTGAATACTGGGATTCTAGTGCGGACAAAAAAAAGGGTCCTGCACAATTTTGGTGCGGATGCAGTGCGATTTCAGCCTTACAAAATGTATGGCTCCAATCACACCGCACACAATTTCGCATGTGATTTGTACAGGAATGCAGTGCAGTTCCTGGGTGAATCACATGCGATATACCACACGGCACAAGTGTGAACCCAGCCTAAATGTCAACTGTACCTGATATCCAGAGGCAGTGTCAGATTTTAAAGTCAACCTCAAGAAATGTTTACATCTGGAAATGACCCAAGTTTTCAAAAGCTAACCAACTATATCCTACAATTGCTAGATTTTGACATATTAAAACACTCATAGCCATTTATTAATGCTGTATGCAGCTTATATAGTAAGCAAATGTTGGTAAACACCTGTTTGTCAGCACTCAGCAGATCTACTAAACCCCCACCCCCAATATAAAATCCCCCTCCCCCAACATAAAATTCCCCCTCTACCTTACCTCTGTATGTGAGAAGCAGCAAGTGTGTTCTAGTATCACCAGCTGATGTGTTCCAGGATCATAAGATAACAGGCCATGGTAATGAAGTAACTGAGCACTACTGTAAACTTCAAGAAGCAGGGCCCTCCTAACCCTCTTGTATTGAACTGTATTGTTACTGTATTGTCTCCCGTTATATTGTAAAGCGCTGAGCAAACTGTTGGCGCTATATAAATCCTGTATAATAATAATAATAACTACAGGAATGCCTGTATTTAAAACTGAACTATACAGCAGACAGGATATGCTGCCTGTATTCATCTCAAGGTTTCACTTTCAATTTTGAATAAGGTACTGTATACCTTTAAAAGGAATAGTTAGTCATTTTCCATTTGCTCATTTATTTATTACAGTCCAGAATAAAAATTTCCTTTTATTGTATTAACCACTTCAAGCCCTTAGGTTATATATACAGTTGTGTTCAAAATAATAGCAGTGTGTTGAAAAAAGTGAATAAAGCTCAAAATCCTTCTAATAGCTTTTATTTCCATACACACAAATGCATTGGGAACACTACACATTCTATTCCAAATCAAAACATGAAGAAAACTATATCAAATGTGTGTTGTTCCTCTAAAAAAATTGAAGAAAGTTAATATTAGACTGTTCAAAAAAATAGTGTTTGTATTCTTCTTTACAAACTCAAACATTCACTATATAAACTGAAAAATGTTTGAAGATTTTGCTTTCCTTTGAATCACTTAATGAATATTTAGTTGTATAAGCACTGTTTCTGAGAACTGCTGTACATCTGTGTTGCATGGAGTCAACCAACTTCTGGCACCTGTGAACAGGTATTCCAGCCCAGGATGATTGGACTACATTCCACAGTTCTTCTCTATTTCTTGGTTTTGCCTCAGAAACTGCATTTTTGATGTCACCCCACAAGTTTTCTATTGGATTAAGATCCGGGGATTGGGCTGGCCACTCCATAACATCAATCTTGTTGGTCTGGAACCAAGATGTTGCACATTTACTGGTGTGTTTGGGGTTGTCTTGTTGGAACACCCATTTCAAGGGCAATTCCTCTTCAGCATAAGGCAGCATGACCTCTTCAAGTATTCTGATGTATTCAAACTGATCCATGATCCCTGGTATGCGATAAATAGGTCCAACACCGTAGTATGAGAAACATCCCCATATCATGATGCTTGCGCAACCATGCTTCACTGTCTTCACAGTGTACTGTGACTTGTATTTGTATTTGTATATGCATTCATTTTTTTAACAGCTCTGATGAAAAAGGGAGCACCCTTCGAAACGCGTTAGCCTTCATCCCCCCCTTTTCGATTTACCTGTAACCCTGTTTGGATTATGGTTACTTATGACTGTTATACCATCATTTTGTGAGTATATTTCCTTATTAATAAAATTAGTCACTATTTATTGAGGTAATGCACAAGGTTTGTGCGCTCTTTCTTTCATCTTCCTCTACTGTGGCTTGAATTCAGTGTTTGGGGGTCGTCTGACAAACTGTCTCCGGCCACTAGACCCAAAAAGAACAATCTTACTTTCATCAGTCCACAAAATGTTGCGCCATTTCTCTTTAGGCCAGTCAATGTGTTCTTTGGCAAATTGCAACCTCTTCAGCACGTCTTTTTTTCAACAGTGGGACTTTGCGGGGGCTTCTTGCAGATAACTTGGCTTCACATAGGTGTCTTCTAATTGTAACAGTACTCACAGGTAATTTTACACCTTCTTTGATCTTCCTGGAGCTGATTGTTGGCTGAGTCCTTGCCATTTTGGCTATTCTTCTATCCATTCGAATGGTAGTTTTTTGCTTTGTTCCATGTCTTTCAGGTTTTGATTGCCATTTTAAAGCATTTGCGATCATTTTAGCTGAGCAGCCTATCATTTTCTGCACTTCTTTATATGTTTTCCCCTCTCCAATCAACTTTTTAATCAAGGTACGCTGTTCTTCTGAACAATGTCTGGAATGACCCATTTTCCTCAGAATTTCAGAGAGAAATGCACTCTAACCAGCATGTACAACATTTGCTGCCTTCCTTCCGTAAATACGGGCAATAATTGCCACCTGTTTTTCAAAGAATGAATGACCTCACTAATAGAACTCCACACTGCTATTATTTTGAACATGCCCCTTTCAATTAGTGGTTCAATTACACAGAATCAGCAGCATGCATGTCATGACTGTTGGGTCTGTTGGATTTCTATTACTCTACTATAGCTGCTAGTAGATTATTTGCCATGCAGAAATATCATTTCTACCAAAAACAGTGATTGATCAGGTAAGTGATGTCTGACTGCTATTATTTTGAACACAACTGTATATATATATATATATATATATATCCTGATGTTAAAGCAGTTACATCACAATCATGGTTGCAGCCATGATCCTGGTATCAATTTTCAGCGAGTGACCAACTTTACTGTATAATGATCTAAGTGGCTCTATAGCCACCTGATCACTTTTACAGGGCTCGGATGGACGGTGCCCCCAACCGATGCCTATTGTTGTGCCCAGGTTGTCCTGTCCCATCAGAGAACGTGAAACAGCTGTAAGCAGTTAGGATGGTTGAGAACAGAGGAGAAGGAGGAACACCCATTCCTCCCCCTCCTCTGTGATGAATGAAGCTGGAAGTAACAAGGATTTTGCCATTTCCAGTTTCAGTTCTTTGTTTGCTAACAGTTACTAGCCAAGGAGGAAGCAGTTTGATCAACTTCCTTGGAGGACAGAGGAGTGATTAAGGGTCTATAAGACCCTGATCTCTCAATAAAGAGCACCTGTCACTTCCTAATCCCAATAACAAGGGATGTTGTTCATCCTCTCTAACAGCAATAAAGTTGAATATAAAAATAAGAGAGAAAGTGTAAAAAAAAAAATAGATTTAAATAAAATGATAAAATTAAATAAAAATGTTAAAGTGCAAATGCAAGTGCGCATATGTAAACGGTGATTGCACCACATGTGAGGTTTTGCCCCGAATGTCAGAGCGAAATCAATAATGCTAGTGCCAGAGCTCATGTTTAACCCTGAACTGGTAAAGGCTTTTAAAGCATCTCCTATGGTGATTTTTAGGTACAATATTGTCAGCATTTCACAGGTGTGACATGTCTTGACATATTTGATATCTACAGTATATACTCAGTGCAATATCATCTTTTATATTTTATAAAATAATTTGGGATTATATTGTGTTTGTGAGCACTAAAATGCATTTAAGTGTATTTTTTCCTGAAAATCTGCATTTGGTACAGTGGCGCAAATATCTTGCAACATAAAAAATGTTAACAGTAACCATTTTATTCTCCAGAGCCTCTGCTTTCAGCAACTCTATAATGTTTGGGGGTTCTAAGTAATTTTCTACCACAAAAACTGCAGATTGTAACACATACTTCAAAATTGCTCTTGGTAGCAAATAAATATTTTACTACAATAGGATGAAGCCAGCAGGTGTAACCCGTGCCTGCTTTTCACATGTTCTTTCAGCCATTACCTAAAAACCTGTTGTTTACAGACCTTTAAGCTCAAGCCATAATCTACAAATAGAATAGAATAGAGTTGAATTAGTAAGTGCTGAATTTGTTCACTTAGCAAAGTTAACCGTTTCAATACCGTGCAATTTTACACCTTCCTGCCCAGGCCATTTTTCAGGTTTCAGCGCTCTCACACTTTGAATGACAATTGCGCGGTCATACAACACTGTACCCAAACTAAAATTTTATCATTTTCTTCACACAACTAGAGCTTTCTTTTGGTGGTATTTAATCACCACTGGGGTTTTTATTTTTTGCTAAATTAACAAAAAAAAAGACCAAAAATTTTGAAAAAAAAACACATTTTTCTTTGTTTCTGTTATAAAAGTTTACAAATAAATAATTGTTCTTCATAAATTTAGGCCGAGATGTATTCGGCTACATGTCTTTGGTGAAAATAACCCAAATTAGGATGTATTTTTTAGTTTGTAGGAAAGTTATAGAGTTCACAAACTATGGTATAGATCTGAAAATTGATCAATCCTGAAGTACTGACAGCCAATCTAATTTCTTGAGGTCCAAGAATGTCAGAATAGTACAGATATCCCCCAAATGACCCCTTTTTGCAGAGTAGACAGTCCGACGTACTTCATAAGAGGCATGGCGAGTTTTTTGAAGTTGTATTTTTTTGTCATAATTTTTTGGAAAATGAAAAAATTAAAAAAATTATTTTCATTTTTTTTTTTTTTACATACTGTCACCAGTGCAGTACAGCGTCATCATATAACTGGCATGGCGGTGAACAGTGACACTGACTGGTGACAGTATGAAAAAAATATATATATATTTTTTTTATTATATTTAATTTTTTATTACATTTTTTTTTTTTTTTTTTAAGATTTTTTTTTCATATTTTACTATGACCAAAGTAGTACAATGTTACCATAGTAACATTGTACTACTTTGGGGAAGTGATCAGTATTTGTTTTTTTTTTTGTTTTTTTTTTACACAATTTGCTTATAGCAAAGAATTACTTTGCTATAAGCAAGCATTTACCTGAATGAAATCGATTCATTCAGCTTTTTTCTTTCTTTTTTTTTTTTTTTTGTGCTTAGCTGTGATTTGGTCACAGCTAATCACATGACATGTGCATGTGATTAGCTGTGACCATTCACAGCTAGGCACTAGTATACAATGGACAGCATCATGAATGAAGCCATCCATTGTATACAACTGTCATGTGACCTGCTGTGATTGGTCACAGCAGGTCACATGGTACCAGCAACAGGAGCCGATACTCGGATCTGTCATCGGCCGTGTCCGAGGTGCACGGCCGGTGACAGATCGCACTGCTGCGCCGCTCTGCATTAGCGCAAACTGCGCATGTGCGGGAGCACGCCAAATGGCGTGCACCCGGAGTGCAGAGGCACATTTGAAGCCGCCAAACGGCCATTGGCCGGGCGGCTAATGGTTAATGATCACTGTTCATGTAAACAAGATAAACCTGTGATCACTTTAAAACGGAGCATCAGGCTCCTACCAAAAAATTAAAAGTCGGCAGCTACAAATACTCTAGCTGCTGACTTTTAATACAAGGATACTTACCTGTCCAGCGATGTGCTCACCTAAGCCAATTCCTCAATTGTATTGGGGTACAGGTGCTGGTATCTTCGGTAAAGGAAACTGTAAATGAAGCCTTGCGACTTCACGGCCAGTTGCCTACTGCACATGCGCAAAGTGCCCTGCACTTTGTGAATGGTCCCACTGTCTTCTAGGGCCTGTGAAGGAGGGGGAGCCAAACTTCCAGTTTAGATCGCCGTGGCACATCTGACCGCAAGTGGGAGCAGGTACCTGTCAAAACCAGGTACCCGCTCCCCCTTCCCCCCAAAAAAGTGCCAAATATGGCAGTGGAGGGGAGGAGGATACGAACAAGCAGAACCTCCCCTTTTGGGTGAAGTTCCTCTTTAAATACTCAGAGATGTGCAAGCAAAATGTAAAAAAAAAATACAGGATTTTTGTTAGCACATGATATGTTGATCGAATTGAACACAGCTTCACCTTATTTAAGAAGCTTAGTATACATTCACTTTGCAAAGTGAACAGTCTCTTTAGGCTCCATGTACACGGGACATTTGGAAAATACTTCTGAACAATGGAAACTGTCTGCTGGAAAACGTAGGTTAAAAAACATCTGTTTAGCCGCGTTTGCATACCGCGTTTATGCACATTTATGTTTAGAAGTGTTTTTTTAAAAATAACCTCAGGACACCTTCCAAAATGTCCAGAATGCACTGAAAAACAGTAAATAAATTAACTATTTCAGACATTTTGAGAGAAATAGAGAGAGCAGAAGCAGAGAGAGCAGTATGTGTTGAGATTACCTATCTTTTCTGGTTGTATTCACTATGGATCCCATCATGAGCATAATTGTTTTTTCACACAAAACCTGGAACTGACTGTGCTGGTGTACCGGGTCCATTTGAATACATGGAAAACACTGCATGCATTTCTGATGACGAAAAAAGACTCTGGACAGCATCTGGATATGGAACAGTTAAAAAAACGCTTGTAAACAAAAGCGCTTCTAAACACAGCCGCGTTTACGAGCTTTTGAAACATTGATAAAATCTACTCCTGAACACAAGTTTGGTGCGTTCAAAAAAACAATTGTAAACTCAACTGCCTGTAAATGACTGTAAACGACATAATGTACATGGACACATAGGAAAACATTAGGGAGAGTTCAGGGGCTGCTAAAAAAAAAAACGCAGAAAAACTCCTGAACGTGAGTTTATCAGCTGCAGTGTACATGAACCCTTATGCAGGCCATAGACGGGTCGTTTTTCGGCCGAATTTTCATCCGCACGAAAAATCGGCCGATAATCACGCCATTAGTGGGGCCAGCCTGTTGGCCGTTTTTCGCAGATCTTTTCATTTATTTTTATCAGTCATACTGGGAAATCCGTGAAAAATGGCCGTTTTTCGTGGACATGGGTGGCAGTATTGGCAACGGGGCCGACCGATTTTTCGTTTGTCGGCCCATCTATGGCCTGCCTTAGTTAATCAACCCCAATGAGTCAGAGCAATGACCATCTCCCTCTCTTCAGACACTCTAGCAATGAAGATTCAATCATAGATAGCTGTTTGAAAAGAAACAGCGTGCTCTCTCTTTCCTTTACTATATAGTGCTCTGTCATGGGTTCATCCTGTTTTGAATAGTTATTTTTTGTAAAAGAAAGTCTGCACAGAAGAAAAAAATAAATTGTATTTTTAAGGAAATATTTAAATCAAGGTAATCATAAAAAAATACTATTTTTTATACTAAAAATGACCATGTTAAATGAGACCTTATTTATAAAATTGTCCAATTCTGTTAACAGCAGACGATGGGAAAATAATAGGAAGGATCAGATCTGGTTCTGCAGCCAATGTAGTGTTGCTGACATTTGTTAAAAACGATAGAGATTTATTTGTGTGGGCAGCTTTTTGCCGGAGTTCATTTTTTTCTGTAAAAAGTACAGGATAATGAGAGTGAAAAATAAACACAAACAATAAAGAATAAAATCTTAAAAGCAAAACTGATCTTTAATTATATGACTAACACATACAGATTTAATAGGCTCTCTGGCCCTGCTCCCAGATTTTATTGCAGCATTTAGCCTTGAAGGTTTTTAGAATTAATGAAAACCACTTAGAAAGATTAATCTGAACAATTCCAAAGAAGAGCAGCAAAATTATACATTACTATGTTCAGTCTTTTAAACCATCACATTATGGTAACAATTATTAACCCTCCTTTCAAGCCCCTCTAACTTTTTAAGGACATTCCTATCTATGCAGAACTAATTAACCTAAGAGATAAGTCACTTGGACAATGACAGTGTTGGGTCCCTAACTGTGCGGAAAGCCCTAGAATCTGGCTATCAATGATGAGGTAGGAAGCTGAACAGCAGACCAAATCAGCGGCAGACACGCAGCAAATTACTTCATTGAATACGTTTTGCCCTCTCACTAAGATAGAACAATCGATATTCGTCGCCATCATTTTCAACTATAAGGACCTATGAGAGCTGCAAATACCAGTTACATGGCTGAAAATGACTGTGATATAGGCAAATAAGGTAGACATTACATCTTAGTAAATCAAGCCTTGTTTTGTAAGATAAGATCATTCATTAGAAAATAAGGTGTTAATAGTTACAGTCTTGGCCAAAAATATTGGCACCCCAATATTTTTGGCCATGACTGTAAATACCCATGTCAAAAAATAGAAAAAAAAATTCCAAAACTATGCAAAGTTTATACTTCTGAATTGAAAATTTAAGGGGAAAATAATCCTGACATTAATCGGCAACTTTATTAGGTACATCTTGCTAGTACTGGGTGGACCCCCTTTTGCTTTCAGAACTGCCTTAATTCTTCATGGCATAGATTCAACAAGGGGTTGGAAACATTCCTTAGAGATTTTGGTCTACATGAGTTACTGTTGCCTTTCTATCATCTCGAACCCGCCTGCCCATTCTGCTTTGACCTCTGACATCAACAAGGCATTTTCGTCCACACAACTGCCACTCACTGGATATTTTCTCTTTTTTGTACCATTCTCTGTAAACCCTAGAGATGCTTATGCATGAAAATCCCAGCAGTTTTTGAAACACTCAGACCAGCCTGTCTGGCACGAACAACCATTCCACATTCAAAGTCACTTAAATCCCCTTTTTTCCCGGTTCTGATGCCCGGTTTGAACTTCAGCAAGTCGTCTTCACCCCGTCTAGGTGTCTAAATGAATTGAGTTGCTGCCATGAGATTGGCTGATACATATATATATATATATATATCACAATATATACCATATCCTACAAATCCATATAATGTTGCAAAAAGTAATTTATATTACCACCAATAATCAAATTATATCACATTGCAATTGTATATGAAAAAGCAATTCATTCCAAGCATCTCCATGTGCAAGCCCTCTAATAATTTTCCATGGCCAGTATACCTTACATGCAGCCTCCTCCTATAAATTCAGCCGCTAACATCTTCCTTGCATTTATTCCCTACAACTCACCTTCATAATGTGCAGTGCCTCCTTTTTTGCCATCAGCAGCCCTCCTAAATGTGACATCCACTCATAATTGACTACCATCACCCCTCCTCATGTTTAACCCCATGTTTAGCCCAAGTGACATCACTGGGCTCCAGGCCGACATGTTGCGTCACAGCTAACATGACTTCTTCAGGGTAAACCGACTCTTTTCACCCTGTAGAAGTGACGTGACCTGTGGCACAACATGTCAGGTGGAGCCTAGTGATGTCACTTCCGGTCATGATCAAACTGATGCGAGTGATGTGAGGAACCATTTTGATTGATGGTTATGATATGCTTTTGATTCATTACTTTTGTGAGTAAATCATTTTCTTGAATAAAGTGTCCATATTTTATGGGGTTGCACTATGATCTATTCTCTTTATCTTTAAACATATACACCTTAATTCCACTGGATATCCAAGAGCATGTTCCCTTAAAAAGCCAGAACTAATTAAGTAGCTACTAAGGATCGGCAGTGGATAGGTAGACTCTGGTTTCATCCCTAAGCGTGTATGACCTGTCTGTTAGGTCAGGGAAGAAGGTGAGTGCATGGTACACCTACCCGATGATGGGAAACACCACAATATAGTCGGCATGGTGGAGTAATGCATATATGTTCACCATAAATCATATAATTTGTTTAATGTGAGTGGATATTGTAACACGTGTAATTTTTGGTTATATAAAATATTGTTGCACTATGCTATGTTTTTATTTTATTTTGCATGGAGCTGGAGTTTAAAGAAGCATAATACGTGGAAGGAACAGGTCATGGATCAGAAATTTTGGAGACACATTTTCCTATAATAATTTATAGGTCAATGGTCAAGGTGACCAGGGAGTGGGGCCACAAGTCAAGCACGGTGTTGATTATGCCTGGATGTTAATGCAACATATACTAACTTGGATGTTCATTATCTGTTAAATTTTTTTGGACTGTCACTTTATGCTTTCAAAGCTTATTTATGATGAGATAGTGCACCACATTTTTTTTCATTTAAATGACAGTATTTGCTTCTTTTTTTTTCCTTAAATGTATTGAATGTTAGGAAAGGCATCAAGAGGCTCCTGTATGGCGTGAACTTGGAACATAGAAAACAATGGTTTTCTATATGTCCTTTAGCTGAGCCTGTATAGATCAATGCAGCTCAACAGACGTGGTGAGAACAAGTCATAAAGAAAATCTATAATCAGAACGGAAAAAAAAAAAAAAGAAAAAGCGTGTTAAGTTCTTGGGGGATTCAGTGCACATAGCATTTGTCCCCATTAGAACCCAAGCAATGTAATTTTAAAATAAATCTTCCTTTTCTGTCATTGCTGGCTATAGCTCCATCCCTCCTGAAGCCTAAAAATAGGGGGATTCCCATGGGGCTGAGTTGCAGCTAGTACTGAGCCCCGTTCTATATTCTGCAGTACTGTGTCTTCTCATCTCTTCTCTTTAAAGGATAAGTTCACTTTTGGACAAAAAATAATAAATGCACATTTATTTTTTTTTTGCAAGTAAAAAATGTGCATTTATTATTTTTGTTGCAGGAGCCTGTAAAGCATTGTACCATCAATCAGCAGATCTCTGATACCATGCAGGTCTCCTGCAGACCTGTCAGTATATCTGCTTGCCCGTATGGGACAGGAAGAATCAATTAACTACCATGGCGCTGTGATAGTTCATTGAGAACTACAAGCTGACATCCACGAAGGATGTCAGTACTTGTGGTTCATTCATTCACTGAACTCTGTGAATGAACGACATGAGGTTTTTAAAAAGTGATAGCTTGTACGGGGAATTTCTCCCCATACTGCTGTCACAGGGAAGGAAGGGGGGGGGGAAATCGGGCAGCGGCTGCAGCATTGGGAATATGTTACATGTTCCACCCTAAAAACACGTGGAACATGTAACATGTTCTCAAAGGTGAATTTATCCTTTAATTTACACTGCAAGCTGCTATTCAAGGAAGAGAGTGGAGACTGTCAGCTTGTGCTGTGAATGATTGAAGCTGGACAAAAACACAATCATACAAAAACACAAGCCAGGTACTACATGAAGCTGTCTCAGACAAGTATTGTAGCTGCTGTGTGCTATTGTCAGCTTGTGTTTTTGTGAAAGCCGTTTCCTCCGGTTGCAATCAAATAAAACACAAGCTGACCTGCACCTGAAAGTACTGCACAGCAGAGCAATGTTCTACCTGGCAGCTCAGGAGGAAAGGAGCAGGGGCTGTGTGTGCTCTCCTCCTGAGCTGACATTTACAAACCCATCTTGGTTGATCTGTGTTGTCAGGTAACTAGGCACATGGACAGAGCTAGCTATCAAACACCACAGCTCAGCAACCCCTTTACGGATTTAGATGGGGGCAAGCACTATGTGCACAGGGTGCCCTGGGGGGGGGGGGTAACAAGCTATATGTTCTTCTGATAGCAGATCTTCTTTAACCCTCCTAGCAGTAATCCCACGTGTGCTTACATTACCAGAAGTGGTAACCCCAAGCCACAGTCTGGATTACACTGTAGTCCTTGTCCTGCAATCACCCAATCCTTACCTTGTCCTGCGATCCCCCGATGTCCTCCCGCTGTGTCCTCCGGCCATGTCCTCTGGCCAATGCCTATATCCGTCTTCCAGATTCCCTTCTCTGCGAGCGTCGCAAAGCAGGGGGCCGGAACCGGCGGGGGATTCAAAAGAGTAAAAACATGACATACACACAATATAATCTGTTAGGATTACATTACTATATCAGACCAATTCACCTAAATTTTGTCCCGAGTGCTTTGTCCTGTGCCCTGTTTGCACTTTT
The DNA here is from genome assembly GCF_062004578.1 of Staurois parvus. NCBI lineage: Eukaryota > Metazoa > Chordata > Amphibia > Anura > Ranidae > Staurois > Staurois parvus. The sequence continues at coordinate 5,380,549 of NW_028317819.1, read as the reverse complement.
ACCGTTCTTTCTGCCTGGAAACTTGAGAACGTCCATGGCATCCAAGAAGTGTCCCTTTAGGTCAAAAGCGGTTTTAGACCAGCTATAGAACAGCAATAGTGAATTATAATCACTTGCAGAATTGAGTGATAATGATTCATGGGGGAATTCGTCAGCAGACACTGAAAGTGACGACAGCGACGATTCTGCAAATGAGCTCAGTGATGTGCAAACTTAGTGCTCTATTTCAAATTTCAGTGTTTTTGGTTTGATTTTATTATTGAATTAAATTTATTATTATTATACTATTATTTTTTATAATTATTTATTATATTATAATTTATGATTTCGTGTTTCAAACTTTATCATACCCGGGATGATTACTAGACTCTTGTTTGGACAGATTTCAGTGAGTTATTCCTAAGAATTACAGGTCTACAATATAAAAGAACACATTTCCATGCAAAACAATGTACCACTTTGACATTCAAAAATATTGACGTAATTAGACCGCCAGGAAGGTTTAAGGCCTCATGCACACAGGGTGTTTTGCAGTCACTTTTAGGGGTGTCAGATTTTTTTTTATACAGCTTCCAAAAAACGCCCCTCCATATTATCCTGTGTCCATGCACACATAGACTTTAAGAAGCTTTTAGGAGCTGTAAAAAAAACCCACTGTCAGTGCATCCAGGAGCAGCAGCATTTTGACAGAAAAAACACTTGACACGTCCAGCCGCTTTTACAAACGTTTAGTCGCATTTACAAGTGTTTAGGGCTTGAGCATTATTTCCAATTGCCAGAATAAATTATTATTCTGACCAATGAAATGTATTAATGCCCAAGCGCCAAGCTGCTGCTGCCAAGAAGAGGAGCGTTTTTAAAACGTTCTGTGTGCATGAGGCCTTAGGATTGACAAGTAGGCTCAGGAGGTGGGAGGCACTATAACTCCAACTATCTCTATTTTTGGATATACTAATCACTTTGCTAGGCAGTTTTCATCCATTTTCCCAGCTTGTGACAGAACTACTTTAAAAAACACACTCACTTAAAGTGACATTAAACTGTGGTTTTAAATCTACAGTAGGAAACAATTTCATGAAAAATAGATAACAGAGCCATTAAGTAGTGGATGTGTATGGATTATTTTTAGAGAATAAGGATATCATTTAGTGTCTCTTTAAATACAAATGTTACATTCTCTTATATCTCATAATGAAAACGTAATTTCTGAGTATGATGTATACCTCAATGCGTTTCTATTTGTTAAGGCCCTTGAATACATTTACGTTGTAAATAAACATAGTGCTGTGTTTTTTCTAACATTTCCCTGTGATGCGTATTACAAAACAAGCTGCTCAGTTCTAGCAGTCAGCAAAAAGATAAAGCAGAATTCACATTCTAGCGAGACATAACACTATTTCCTGCCTTACATATATATCTTCATATCATGAATCTAGGCCAGTGACTTTATTCTACGATACAGCAAATGATGTAGGTGACAGGAGGTCTTCATACATTGTGCAGAGCCCATGTGACAGCTGCAACCATAAATGCAAGATTCGGCATATAGCATTGTATTTCAGTTAATTCTCTGCATCCTTGAAAAGATATTCAAGTAAATAATAAGACAGCCTAAGGGTTTACTTATGCTCAAGATTCCTGTTCTGGTGATTGGATACAGGCAATTCAGAGGCCAGAGCTGGTAAAGGTCCACTCACTTACCAGATACCATGAAGACCTAAGAGGTAAAGAGCACCACCAACACCCAATGAATCAACACACATAGACTTGTCAAGTGTCCACCAGGCTGGTGGGGCAGGAGACTGCATAAGAGGACAGCCGTCCATTCATTCATCTATCCAGGGGCAGACTGACCATTTGGAAACTCGGCACTGCCCGAGGGCCTGGGGTCAGTAGGGGGCTCCATGAGATGCCCCTGGTACCTTTTTCATAGGCTTTTTTGAGTTTGAGAAGGACACAGGGGCCCCATGATCCCCTATTGCTTGGGTGCCCCATGAGTTGTCAGTCCTCCCCTGCATCTATCCTTCTCTCCTGCAGCTCTATTGATTTCTGGTTTAGACTGGCAACATACTGTAAGGCTCCATGTACACTGGGCGTTTTAATATACACTGGTAACGATAGCTGTGTAAAGTCACATGAAAAACGTGAGTTTTTCAGTGTTTTTAGTGTTTTTGCATTAGCGTTTAGTGGCGTTTTGCCGCGTTTGCGTTTTTCTGTGTTTGTGTTTTTAGCTAAAAAAACAAGTACAAAAATGCCGGTTTGACATGTTTTACCGCATTTTTCATCTTTAGAGCATTTTTAACTCCTCTAGAAAACCACTAGTTCTGGGGGTTTTTTCCAGCCAAAAAACGCTCCTGCCAATAAAACAATGATTACAGTCTATGTGCATGGACACATAGGATAACATGCTGGGGGGTTTACTGGCTGTAGAAAAAAATGTTAAAAGCCAAAAAGAGCTGCTGTAAAAATGTCCAGTGTGCATGAGGAGTAATAGTACACATGGTTTTATAGCAAGGAGCTTTCTGAATAGGGTTTGAGGGCAGTATGCAGGGAATTGTTGAGTATGGGGATAGCATTGTGCACTATTGTGTGTGTGTTAGGCGGGGGGGTTACTACTAAGCATTGGGGCACTATGGAGAGAACGACTGAGCATAGTGGCACTAAGGGGGGCAATACTGAGCATGAAGGTCACTACTATGTATGTAGGCACTTTAGGGGGGAGTTGCTACTGAGCATGGAAGCATGATAGTTCACTAGTGAGCATGAAGTACATTAATGATCATCAGGGCAGTACAGAAGATACTGAACATAGTTGGTGTCGCTGTACACAGTGGACACTCTCATATGCACTAGTACTATGTCCCAAATATACGTATTTTTACCATCATATCCATTGCTAATAATATCATAACATCTAATGCTGATAGTGAAATGCATTTTATTTTAAAGTGAAGATAAAAACTTAAAATATTCACAGACTGAATAGATAAGCAGTTAAAAGTGTCCAGCTCCTGTCCCCAAAATCTGCACAAGCCACTGCCAGTTCCTAACTTTCTGAAAGTAAAAGACCAATTTGAAAACCATACTTTTGTCTTTGGCGTCCTCTATCCACATAGGTTCCAATAATACAGAAATTGTTCCATAGTGGATGGAGACCATTTTTGCCCAGCCCCTGGTGCCCAGTAAAACAAAAGTGCTTCTACTGTTTGATGTACAACTTTGAGGTACAGCTGCTTTCCTCTTATATTCTTTCATATATACAACAAAAGCCTTACTAATCACTAGCGCTACATACAATGCACATTGCGTGGTGGTCAGTGCAAATACTGTTCCTTGATGAATGTAGGATTTACAGGGATGTTTGATTCCTATTATCCGACGCCCAAGACATGTAGTTCCCGGCACCAGGCAGGTCGTTTTTTTCCTCCTTTATCCCTGCTGCGGGCAAGCAGCGGGCTCACCTGTCAGGTGAAGCAGTCGGCGGCAGCGTTGCTGCTGATTGCTTTCGCACAGTGGTGCCCTCTCCACGCCTTGGGGGCTTGAGGTTTCCTGGGCTCCACTTGCCCATCTGCGGGCCCAGCTCGCCGTCAGCTAGAGAGGAGGGAGAAGAGCGGACAAATCTGCTCCCCTTCTTGTGCTGACTCGGAAGTTACGTTATGATGTCACTTCCGGGTCCCCGTTGAGAGATTAATGCAATCCCCGGGAATGAATGCAATATGGTGCAGATGTACACCACATTACATTCAGTGGAGTAGAGGGGAGACATGCAGGGTATTTTAGACCTTAGATGTCTCAAAGAGAACCTGTCACCAAAAATCATCACATAGGAGACTTTGTCCCCTATGTGATGAAAAAAAATTATTGTAAAAAATGAAAATTACACCCAAGCACATACCATCCCCCCCAAAAAAATCGAGGCCCCCACCCCCACATATACGCACGTACAAAGGTAAAAGCACACACTGGGGCGCCTACTGATGAAACAGTCGATTGCAATACACGTCACATATAACCGCGCACGCCAGAATGAGAGCAATAAGACCGCTAGCACCAGACCTTCTCCGTATCACTAAACTGGTGACCTATAGTGAGCTTTAAAAGTGTCGACCTACAGAAAATATAGGGTACTGAAGTTTGTCGCCATTTCACGAGCGAGTACAAATTTAAGGTTTAACAAATTGGATATCTATTTACTCACTGCAACCTCATCTTTTATATTTTACACAAAAATAATAATTTATTGCTTTTTTGTGCCCTAAAATTAACTTACTTGTATTTCTGATGAGCAGCCAATTGTTCATCACACAGCAAGGTCTCTCCCCTCCCTGCTAGTCCCCGGGTGTGGTGCTGGAGAGAGGCAGAAGGTAAACAGCGCAATGGTAAAAATATTGCACGTTTAAGTCGCCATAAACCCTCTTTTGTTTAAAAGCCTCAGACAGTCCTAAAATCACCTCCGATTTAAATACGGTTTTGGTAAAAAAAAAAATGTTATCAGGACAAAGTAGATTGTCATGAGGGACAAGTAGATTGGGGCCCCGGTTTAGTCCTTGGACAAGTAGTTTTTTAAAAATGTCCACACCCAATTTATTATGCTTACTTACATCATTACATTGCACTGATCAAAGAAAACATGACGTTGGACCAGCCTTTTTCAATCAGGGTGCCTTCAGATTTCTTCAGGGGTGCCTTGACAAAATGCCTAAAAATTGCACAGAAATTTTATACAAATCCAGATGGAGGCTCAATCCTGCCTTTTAATTACACAAAGCCACAGGGTTTCATTGTGCACCATTACAACCTTCTATCTACCAATGTCCTAATAGCCAAGGACATCATCGGTTGATAAGGAGGACATCGGGCACCTGAACAGCATACTCAGGGATGTTCAATTCCTATTGCCCGATGCCCGGGACATGTAGTTCCAGTCTAGAGAACCTGTTACCAAAAATCATCACATAGGGGACATTTTGTCCCGTATGTGATGTAAAAAAAAAAAAAAGTAAATTTTTTTTTTTTAAATGGAAGTTACAACCAAGCATATAACAACCCCAATTTTTTCAAGGCCCCCCCACCCCCACATATGCACTCACGCACAAATGTAAAAGCACATACTTGGGCGCCTACACATGAAAACAACGATTGCGATACATGTTACATATCGCCGCACACGCCAGAATGAGAGCAATAATTCTAGCACCAGACCTCTGTAACACTATACTGATGACCTATAAGGGGCTTTAAAAGTGTTGCCTATAGAAAATATAGGTACTAACGTTTGTTGATGTTTCACGAGCACACGCAAATTTAAGGTTTGACATGTTGGATATCTATATACTCGCTGTAACCTCGTCTTTTAGATTTTACCAAAAAAATGGATAATATATTGCTTTTTGTTACCCTAAAATTAACAAGTGAATTTTTTACTGAAATTGTGTGTTTCCTAGTACTTTGTGATGATATCGTGTGACATAAAAAATTGGAACTACCACTATTTTATTCTCTAGGGTCTGCATTCAGAAAATATATCATGTTTGGGGGGTTTGTGTCATCTTCAGACCTAAAACAAATTTTTTAAACCTGTGCAAATAACGCAAAAACAGCTCTGGCAGCGAAAGGGATAAAGGAAAAGTCCAATACTTCCCTTTTCTGACGAGCAGCCAATCGGTGCTCATTGCACTGCAAGGTCTCTCTCTTCCCTGCTAGTCCCCGGGTGCGGTGCTGGAGACAGGCGGAAGGGGGGGAGTAGGTAAACAGCTCAATGTTAAAAATATTAAATGTTTAAGTCGCCATAAAGCCCCTTTTGTTTTTAAAGCCCCAGACATTACTTAAAGCAGATTTAAATACTGTTTTGGTTAAAATGTATTTTTATCAGGCCAAGTAGATTGTCATGAGGGACAAGTAGATTGGGATGCCGATTTAGTCCCTGGACAAATAGTTTTTTTCAAAAATTTCTACACCCCTGATCCTTATTTACACCTCCACTGCCTCACTCTCTCAGCACTGACGTCACATTAGCTGAGTGAGAAAGAAACTGAGAGAAGAGAAACACTGGAATATTAGTCAGTACCAGTGTGCAGAGGAAAATTTGATTTGGAAGAATAAATCACCTCTAATGCTGGATGTCCTATGTGTGTGGATGTTGTCGCATTATGTACAATTATTAATTTAGTTGTTACTTTTTAGAATGGGGTGCCTCAAGATTGTGCAGAATTGTAAAGGGTGCCTTGGCCAAATAAAGGTTGAGAGACACTGAGTTAGACAAAATAACCATCACAATGTTCTGAACTACTATGAATCAACATTAAAATCTACATTCCAGCTGAAGATGTTGGAGAACCATGGACAACATCTGCTTGGCAATTTGCAACATACTGCTGGAAAATCTGTCCATTAAAGTGAAAATGTGGGATTACTGTACAGGACATGCACTTACAAATATCAGAAGCTGTATTCTAATCAGTTTTACTTTTTAGTTAAGCTAAAAGGGCCACTGCGGATTAAGCATACGGATTAGCAGGGGTATTACTGAGACATGGCTGGTATTGCTCAGCACCAGCATGAGGTATGTTGCAGGCCAGGCATGTTGAAAAGGTTTACAAACTGTGATTTTCTAAATGCTTTCATCTTATGTAAAGTCACATGTGGAATCTTGAAGCTGTCTTTTTCTAAGCTTGCCTAATTACAGATCCATGATGCCAAAACATGGGCAGTGTCATCCTACTGCCAAGAACAGACTAGAGTTCCCCACCAGTGGCGCATGCACTGCTGAGGGAGCATCTGGTCGATTCAATGAATATGTCTGTTTGGGAATCTATAGCCTTTTCATCACTTTTTCTAATTGTGCAAATGTGATCAAATGCAAATATTATCTTATCAATGTAAGTAAACGTTTTAAAATTTATATTTATACATGTACATAGGGTGGCCATATTGACTTAGCATATTTAGTCTGAGTTAGTGCTTCCAAAGGTATCAGGTAATAAATCCATATACCTGCTGAACAAGTGATGAAAGTGCTGAGATTAAAGTGTAAACCAGTTTGGCAGACTGACAGATTAGCAATAAAAGTAAAAGTCACACACAATCACTGTAACGCACTACTGAGCAGGAAAAACTGTTGTGGTATATAATAATATAATAAGCAAATATATCTGCTAAACATGCAAATATATTTACAAACTATACACTAAGACATATATGTGTCTAGATTGTTCACATTGCGTGTGTGTAAGGCTCCATGTACGCAGGATACTTCTGAACGATGGAAACTGACTGCTAGAAAACGTAGGTAAAAAAAGTCTGTTTAGCCACGTTTGCATAATGCGTTTATGTGCGTTTCTGAGCGTTTGCATTTAGAAGCGTTTTTAAAGATAAGCACAGGAGAACCTCCCAACAAATGCCCAGAATGCACTGAAAAGTGGTAAATTATTAACTATTTCAGACTGTTTCAGAGAAATACAGAGAGTAGAAACAGAGACAGCAGTATGTGTTGAGATTAGCCCAAGGGTGAATTGCTCATTAACATTTCTTTTGTTTCCAAGGGTGGGAAAGGTGTCTGGTGGCATGAGTCATTATGGCCACCTGGCAGGAGGTCTTCATTGGGAATTTGAGGTGTAAATGGTCATTAACATATCTTTTGTTTCCAAGGGTGGGAGAAGTCTGAGGTGTGAATTGGTCATTACAATGTGTGACAAGCTTGGTAGGAACATCCTGTGTTCAGTGTTTTGTTCATTTGTGCAAGGGACCGCCTGGCGGTACCACTAGCACTCCACTGATTAGACGTCCCCAGAGCACGGAATCTAAGCCCCAGAGTACTTGTTCACCAGAGCCCCTGATGGTGGGGATGGACTTGGAGTACCCTGAGACCAGGTCGTGGCTCCTGAGTATACCTGTCAGTGGTAGGGGTATTCGCCAGGGGCTCCCACGGGGAAGAGCCTGATGTGAGGAGGTCAGGAGACCCCGGTGGGATGGATGGATGAGCAGATGCAAGGTCAGACAAGCCGGGTCGGTAACAGTGGGGTTGGTGCGGTACAAAGCAGCGGGCAGAGAATAGTCGGGTCACACGCCAGGTCAGCAACAGGAGGTCAGATCTAATAAGGGGCATCCAGGAGAGAGGTCAGGCAAGCCAGGGGTCAGGGTAGGAGAATACAGAAAGGTCAGGTCCAATCCGGGTCAGCAACTTACAGAGAAACAGGATCACAGGTACAGGTATGCAGAAGAGACCAGAAGGCACTGAATGACAGCTCAGGGCCGTTTAAATATCGCGCCCTGCGCTGTCATTGGTGCACGGCGCGCGACCACGGTTCCTACTGCGCATGCGCAAACCTGAATGCCGCGTCGGCCAGGACCTGGTGCCCGCGTCCCTGCACAGAGCGGCGCACTGCACCTGCGCCGGGACCAGCGCCGCAGGGATCCCTGACATTGCCCCCCCCCTACGGGCAACCTCCGGGTGCCCAACCGATCTCTCCACCACGGGGGATCACGAAGAAACTCCCGGACAAGCCTAGGTGCATGGACATGTTGGGTAAGTTCCCAGGAGTTGTCCTCCGGTCCATAACCCTTCCATTTAATTAGGAACTGGGTCTGACCTCCCCTCCTTCGGCACTTCAGGATTGCCTCTACCTCAAATTCCTCTTGCTCTTCGATAGTTATGGCCTCCGGAGTTCTGGACTCTCGATCTGGAAAAGGGTCTGGGACAACTGGTTTCAGCAGGGATACGTGGAACACTGGATGGATCTTGAACGTCTCAGGGAGGATGAGCTCATATGCCACTTCGTTGATCATTCGTTTCACACAGAAAGGGCCTACAAACATCGGTCCCAATTTCCTTGATGGACACAACATTTTCAAATTTGTCGTTGCCAACCAGACCTTATCCCTAGGCTGCAGCACCAGGTCCCCCCTTCGTTTCTTATAAAACGCCTTCTTGTTATCCTCCTGGGCCCTAGCGATGGCCTCCTGCAGTAGTTTGTTGTTGGAGGAGAAAAATGCAAGTGCGTCTTGTGTTGCTGGAACTGGGCATTCCGGGACCAGATCAGGGAGAAAGACAGGGTGAGTCCGTAGTTCGAAAAAAACGGGGATTGCCCCGTTGCTGAATGGTTAGTGTTATTATAGGCAAATTCTGCCAGGGGTAAGAGCGATAGCCAATTATCCTGTAGGAAGGATGTGTAACAACGCAGGTATTGCTCCAGGGTCTGGTTAGTCCTCTCTGTCTGTCCATTGGTCTGCGGGTGGAATGCGGAGGAGAGGGATAACTTGATATCCAATGCCTTGCATAGGGCCCTCCAAAATTTAGACGTAAATTGAACCCCTCGGTCAGATACAATGTCTTCTGGGACTCCATGTAGTCTTACAACCTCCTGAATAAAAACTCGTGCAGTTTCGGATGCCGACGGGGCATTCTTCAATGGCAAGAAGTGGGCCATCTTAGACAGTCGATCGATGACCACGAGGATGGCGGTGTGGCCTTGGGACGGAGGGAGCTCGACTATAAAGTCCATTGCGATCCTCTGCCATGGTCGTTCGGGGATCGGCAGAGGTCGCAGCAGTCCCCAAGCCTTGCTCCTTGAAGGTTTGTTCCTTTGACAGAGAGTGCAGGAATTCACATAACGTTTGCAGTCCTTTGCCATGTTCGGCCACCAAAAAGAACGTTGAAGAAGCGCCAGGGTCTTTGCTGGACCAAAGTGTCCCACCATCGGGTGGTCGTGACAATGTCCCAAAACCTGGGTTCGGACCTCTTCAGGCACCACGATCAACACCTCCTTCCATAGGAGTCCCCCCTTGTTCTGGAGGGACACCCCAGAAGGGGTTGACATAGCCGTGGATGCGTCCATCAGCTTTGACCGTAGGTCTGTCTGGAGGGCCAAGAAGTTCCCTGAGGACAGAATGGTATCGGGAATTGGTTCTTCCTCGGGGTCCTCGAACATGCGTGACAGCGCGTTGGGTTTCGTGTTCTTGGACCCTGGTCTGTAAGTGATATGAAATGTGAACCTGGAGAAAAACAGTGCCCATCTTGCCTGCCGTGGGCGTAACCGTTTGGCAGTTCTCAGGTACTCGAGGTTTTTATGGTCGGTGAAGATTAAAATAGGGTGTGTGGCACCTTCCAGCAAGTACCTCCATTCTTCTAATGCCGTCTTGATGGCCAACAATTCACGATCGCCAATATCGTAATTCTTCTCGGCTGGAGTAAGCTTCCTGGAGAAGAACGCTACGGGATGTAGGAGTTCTTTGGTGCCTTTCCGCTGGGACAAGATGGAGCCCACTGCATTATCTGACGCATCTACTTCCAAGATGTATGGCAGGGAAGCATCTGGATGGCCCAGAATGGGTGCCGTAGTAAACAGCTTCTTCAGGGCCTCAAAAGCCCTCTGGGCCTCCGGTGTCCATCGGAAACGGGTTCCAAGCTTGGTTAACTGAGTTATGGGGGAGACCAGACCCGAGAAGTTCCTAATGAATTTCCGATAGAAATTTGCAAACCCAATAAAACGCTGGACGCCCTTCTTATCTGTGGCCGCAGGCCAATCCAAAATTGCAGAGACCTTCTGAGGGTCCATCGCGACCCCCGTGGTGGAGATAATCAGACCCAAAAACGTGATGCTAGACTGCTCAAAGCTGCACTTGTCAGCCTTGGCATACAACCCATGCTGGCGCAACCTCCTTAACACTTTTGCCACATGTATCCTATGATCCTTCAACGAGGGTGAAAAGATCAGTATGTCATATAGGTATACGATTACAAAAATGTCAAGGTAATCCCTGAAAACATCATTTACGAAATGCTGAAATGTGGCTGGGGCATTGCACAGCCCAAATGGCATGACTAGGTATTCAAAGTGCCCAAACCGGGTACGGAATGCCGTCTTCCACTCGTCCCCCTCCCTTATGCAGACCAGGTTATAGGCCCCCCTCAGATCTAATTTAGTAAATATGGCCGCAGACTTCAGGCTCTGAAATAGCTCTGGGACCAGGGGCAAAGGGTAACGATTCTTAATCGTGACTTTGTTCAATTCACGATAATCGATGCAGGGTCTTAGCGATTTGTCTTTCTTCTCCACAAAGAAGATTCCCGCCCCTGCTGGTGAAGTGGAGGGGCGGATGAATCCCTTTTGGAGACTATCCTCAATATATTCCTTCAGGGTCCCCAATTCACGTTCAGATAGGGGAAAAATCCGCCCAAAAGGAATCTCGGCCCCAGGCAACAGGTCGATGGGACAGTCATAGGGGCGATGGGGGGGGGGGGGCAGGATCTCTGCCCCTCGCTTACTGAAAACGTCCAAGAAATCATGATACACTGCGGGAATAACCTGTTTAAGATCTGAGTCCCCTTCAGAGCATAGCAGGACCTGGGGGGTTGCTGGGCCCGATGTGCGACAGTGTCCCTGACAGTATGGAGAAGGGAACTGTATAGAGCCAGTCTCCCAGTCAATCTGGGGGTTATGGGCCCGCAACCAAGGGAGCCCCAGAATGACTGGGAAAAGGGGTGACGCAATGGCATCTAGGCAGAGGAACTCCTGGTGCTGACTGGCGATTGTGGTGGCAATAAGGGGGGTCTCCTGATTAACCACTCCTGATTTGATCTGGGAGCCATCTGCCAAAAATATGTTAAGACCCCTCTTTCTGGGCTGAAGGGGAATCTCCTGCCGGTGGGCGAAGTCTAAATCCAGAAAACAACTGCACGCCCCCGAGTCAACTATGGCTGTCACCTCCACAATCCTTTCTGGGAGCTGAAAGGAGAGGGGCACAACTAAGTACTGGGAAGGACTGATATTGCCAATAGAAAGGGAAGAAAAAGAGGTTGACTTACTCATTTTCAGAGGGCAGGATCGCACCATATGACCGGCTTCGCCGCAGTAAAGGCAGAGGTTCAGGGATCTTCTCCGCTGGCGTTCCTCAGGTGATAATTTAGGCTGAGCCAGACCCAGCTGCATTGGTTCCTGAGTGTCTCCGGATGGTGGGCTCTGAGTATTCAGTCTGATTAGTGGACCGGGCCCTTGGCCCGGAGCCCATGCATTTCCGTGACCCTGACCGTACCACTCAAATCTGCGTTCCCGCAGTCTCCGGTCGATTTGGATTGTCAGCGTAATAAGGTCTTCTAAGGACTCGGGTACCCCTACTCGGGCCAGCTCATCTTTCAGGGATTCCGAAAGACCCATACGGAACTGGTGCCGCAGAGCGACCTCGTTCCAGCGTGTGTCCCCCATCCAACATCTAAATTCTGAGGCATACTCCTCCGCCGCCCTGCGGCCCAGTCTAAGCGTGTATAGCGTCGTTTCGGCGGAGGCTGCCCGCTGTGGGTCATCGTACAAGATGGCCATTGCCCCAAAAAAGTCATTCACCGTCCCCAGGTGAGGGTCACGGTTCTCCCTTAACCGATGGGCCCAGTCCTGGGGTTCGTCCTGTAATAGGGAGATTATAAATCCCACTTTAACCGATTCAGTCACGAAGGTGCGGGGTTGTAACTCAAAAAATAGGAGGCATGAATCACGAAAAGACCGGAAGCAAGTGTGGTCTCCGCGAAAACGTTCCGGCAAGGGTACTCGGGGTTCTGCCATAGCGGGTGAAGCAGACGCCCCCCTGGCCGGCTCAGCAGCCTCTCCAGCCGGAGGAGCAGAAACAGAGGCCTGTGGGGTAGGATCAGATACAGAGAGGGTCTGGAAACGTTTTTCCAGGTGCATGCACTTGTCCTGCAAGGCCGCCACAGCCTGTGTCAGGGCCGACAGGTGCCTGCAAATCTCTTCCAGCTGGGCGGACCCTCACCCAGGCTCAGTCATGGCCTTCTGGTACTGTAAGGGACCGCCTGGTGGTACCACTAGCACTCCACTGATTAGGCGTCCCCAGAGCACGGAATTGAAGCCCCAGAGTACTTGTTCACCAGAGCCCCTGATGGTGGGGATGGACTTGGAGTACCCTGAGACCAGGTCGTGGCTCCTGAGTATACCTGTCAGTGGTAGGGGTATTCGCCAGGGGCTCCCACGGGGAAGAGCCTGATGTGAGGAGGTCAAGAGACCCCGGTGGGATGGATGGATGGATGAGCAGATGCAAGGTCAGACAAGCCGGGTCGGTAACAGTGGGGTTGGTGCGGTACAAAGCAGCGGGCAGAGAATAGTCGGGTCACACGCCAGGTCAGCAACAGGAGGTCAGATCTAATAAGGGGCATCCAGGAGAGAGGTCAGGCAAGCCAGGGGTCAGGGTAGGAGAATACAGCAAGGTCAGGTCCAATCCGGGTCAGCAACTTACAGAGAAACAGGATCACAGGTACAGGTATGCAGAAGAGACCAGAAGGCACTGAATGACAGCTCAGGGCCGTTTAAATATCGCGCCCTGCGCTGTCATTGGGGCCCGGCGCGTGACCGCGGTTCCTACTGCGCATGCGCGAACCTGAATGCCGCGGTCGGCCAGGACCTGGTGCCCGCGTCCCTGCACAGAGTGGCGCACTGCGCCTGCGCCGGGACCAGCGCCGCGGGGATCCCTGACATTTGAGTACCTTGAAAATGCTTTGCATGCATTTCTCACGATGAAATAAGGCTCTGGACAGGATCGGGAACTGGAAGAGTTAAATCAAATTTTCAAATGCAAACGATTACAAACACGATTTGCCACGTTTAGCTGCGTTTACAAGCGTTTTGCATTTGAAACGCTGATGAAACAGACTGCTGAACGCAATGAATGTTTACATGTTATGTGCAATTAAACCATGGCAACATCTAATGTTTGTGTAGTATTATGTTCAGCAGACTGTGTTCTTCTATTGTTGTGACTTAGATGACGTTCAGAGCACATTTTATGCCCAATTCATGCAAAACTCCACGTAATCCAATGGGGTTCACATACTTTTTCTTGCAACTGTATATGCACAAGTGAGATGAATGCATTTGCAATCAAAATGCATGGAATACGTCTGATGGAAATCTTGCCTGTACTTGTTTGTGTAACAGTGATAGTTTACCAATAAGACAGACTGAAAGACACAATGAGCAAGCCACAACAATAGATTCATCTATTATTTAAGCAAGAAAACAAATCTGAATAGAGGCATTATGAAAAGAAGAGAATTCTAAACGGAATGCTAAGGAGAGAAATAGTGACCTTTGAACGTAAGCCGTTACATGATACCAACCTTCTAAGAAATTCCACAGGCTGATGACAACAATGCAGGTTAGAAGAAAGCTGCTATTAAGGGTTCTTCAGAACTGAAAATATTTGAAATAGGCCCAGGCCACCGTTTCATTCCTGCTATCTCAATGATAAAATGATGTTGTTATAAAGAGTAAGGTGATGTAAGCTATACAGAGCAAGGATAGGTAGTGAGAAGCTGTCCTGGTCTGAAAAGACCACCAAACTACATCTGCAGAAAAAAAATATACACGGGCAAACAGTACGGACAATAAAATAGATATTTATAGGGATCCAAGTTTAGAATGTGTACAAATTCCTCTATTTGTGGCTTTCTTAAGTTACACGGAGAGAAAAAAACAGTGCTTGAAAGACCTGTGACCAGTGTCTGAGGCAGATGATCATTCAGAACAAAAATTGTCCCATTAGAAAATATTAAACCCAAAAGCAAACATTATATTACATTCTATTATCAGGTCTTAGACCTTATAGCTGCATTAGGTGTATGTGTAGAGCCGGCCATCGACACATCAAAATTTGACCGGTTCACCAGGAATCGGCCAAATTCACTCACTCTCAGAATACAATAGTGTACCGGGAGGAATTTCCCCATCAACACTGTGTGGATGCAGGAATCGAGCAATTTTCTTTCCTTTAACCCTTGGCTGAAGGAAATAAAATTGCATAATGTATGACCTACCTAACTCCAGAGTCAAACTTAGCAACATTTCTAGCAGGAGAATAGCAGTTTTAGCATTACAATGCAGTGGCTGGTGTGCACTGCAGTTCAGCCAGATCAGCGCAGTGCTGATGTTCCCATTTTGGCACCTCATACTGTTTGCTTTTCCTTTCTTTTTTAACAAACTTTATCAAAATGTCACACAGACATCTAATAAAGTTCAATTGGATGCCAAGCAGTGCGAGGCAGTAGATTGTCACACACTGCAATGCTCTGAGAAAAAGTACGGCACACCGCTTGCAAACCACTGCAACATAGTGGTATGAACCAAGCATATAAGGAGACAAGGCATTTTGCCTTGTCATGTGATGGGACTGCACTAGAATAGCTGCTCGATGCAGTCCCACTATCTGGAGTGAATATATCTATACCGGGAGAGAAGCCCAGAGAGTATGTGCTATATGTTCACAGCCCAGCAAATCATGTACAATACCATAAAAGCAACTTTATTATGTACCATTAAAAATCTGTTATACAACATTAAAATTACTCTCCACATATGGAATCACAACATGTAAAGATTCCGATTACAGTTCACATGTGGACACGTTTCGGGAATCATTCTTCAGGAGCACATGTGACAGAATCAGTACACTGGAACCCACTCCTAATCTTTGAGTAATATCAATCAGTAGGGTAGACTGGAATTCATAGCATGTGCATGTTGCCCATAGAGGTGCAAATGAGTAGACCAAGGTGAAGCCACTACCTCTCGGGTTGGAAAGTCAGGAACAATGTAAACATTAATCCTAAAATAGAAGGACCGACTTCAATCTACAGTCTGGATTGATGTGAACTGAGATTGTTTCTAAGATACTTGCAGTGCTCAGCATAAATGAGTACAACATAACAGATTTGTCAGAAAAAAAATCAACATTTTCTATCGGACACCTAACCTACCACAAATGCCAGCCATTGATTGCAAAGAAAATTTGTTAATTTGCACAAAAAAAATATTTTTCCTAACAAATTCATTCAAGACCAGGTTGCAAAAATAAATACATATAAGTCTTATACAAGCCATACATGGGTCGAATTCTGAACAAATTTTCTTTAGAAAATCCGAACTTTCGTGCGTTTTGTAACCCGACGGTGCCACCATTGATTTTGAAATTCGACCAACCAAGCCTTTAATTTCACCTCTTTACTACAGAAAAGAATTTCCGTGGTCAATAATTTTCTTTTCTTTCCAGGTCACAGCTCATGCTCGTTTCTTTTTTGAATACATTTCTAGCACAACTTTCTCATCATCGATTAGAAATTTGTTCGTTTTTCAAAAAATTTCCAACATGCCCGATCACTCAAATTCGATGGCTGCACAAAAATCTGGCATTTCTGTGGCCCACTAAAGATGCAAAATTTGAATGAAAATTCTTAGAAAAGATTTTTGAAAGAAAATTGTTTCGGAATTCGGCCCATGTATGGCCGGATTTAGGAGCGAAGCTAAATTTTAGACAACAAAATCCTAATTATCAATAATTCATCTACAGGTGAGTCTAATTATTTATTAAACACGTGTCCAGCAGACAGTTGATTATGAAAGGGCATTACTTAACAAAGAAAATTCCTTCCCATTTCATGCTGTCAGTAATGGCTCCACATGGAAGAGAAATGTCACTGGCCTGAGAAAGAAAATAATTTCTTTACACAAGAAAGGTGAAGGCTACAAAATGACCAGCAAAGTTTACTTATCAGTCAGAATACTGTAGCAAAAGTGATAAAAATTTAACAAATATGGAACTGCAACAATCTCACAGAGATGCCCAGGCCATCCATGGAAGAACACCTCAACAGGAGCGTCTTCTGGTGAGAAGGGTTGAAGAAAATCACCATGCAAGTTCACTGCAGTTAGCTAAAGAAGTAGAAAGCCAAACTGGGGTCATTGTTTCCTGTCCTCTCCTAAAGCCCATGCAAAAAAAAGCCCGCCTAGAATTTGCCAGGGCTGTCCATGCTGAAAAAGAAGAAGACTACTGGGACTCAGTTCTCTGGAGTGATGAGACCAAGATAAATGATTTTGGAACTGGTGGTTTCAAAACTGTATGGCATTGTAAAGGTGAAGCGTACAAAGAAAAATGCATGGTGCCTACAGTGAAACATGGTGGTGCAGTGTACTTCTGTTGGGGCTGCATGAGTGCTGTTGGTGTCAAGGAGCTGCATTTCATTGATGGTATCATGAATTCACAGATGTATTGCTCTATATTGAAAGAAAAGATGCTACCATCACTCCGTGCCATTGGTCATCATGCACTTTTCCAACATGACAAGGATCCAAAACACACCTCTAAGGCCACTGTTTCTGAAGAAGCACAGGGTGAAAGTGGTTCAGTGGCCAAGTATGTCTCCTGATCTGAACCCAATCGAACACCTATGGGGAATTCTGAAGAGACAAGTTGAGCATCACTCTCCATCCAGCATCCAGGCTCTAAAAGAGGTCGGTCTTGAAGAATGGTAAAATATAGATGTTGCAATATGTCGCCAACTTGCTCATTCCATGCCTAGAAGATTGGGTGCTGTCCTTACAAATCATGGAGGTCATACAAAATATTAGTTGCAGTAGTTTTTGTTGTGGGGTGTATTCATTTTTGCATCAACTAATTTGAATAAAACTGAAAATTTTGTAATCTAAGTTAAATGATTAACTCAGTTTTGTCAACATTTTGGAAATTGTTCTTGTGTTCATTGAGATATTGTTTAAAATCTAACTTTTCAAAAGGGGTGTACTCATTTAGCACTGTATCAAATGTCCCCTCTCTGTAGTAGATGTGCCTTGACTACCATGCTGTCTTTATGGTGACTTACTTACATTTGGGCTGGATGGTTTCCCATTGGGAAGTTGTCCTTCTATTTTAAGATAATGTGTACAAGACCATTGGCTGTTTACTGAATGTTTCTGAATTTCCCACATGAGAGGCAATGGCTTCACATTGGTTTACTCATTTGCACCTCTATGGGCAACATGCACATGCTATGAATTCCAGTCTACCCTTCTGGCTAATGATACTCGATTAAAGTTTAGGAATGGGTTCCAGTGAACTGAATCTGTCACGTGTGCTCCTGAAGAAGGATTCCCAAAACGCGTTGAGTCGACATGTGAACTGTAATCGGAACCTTTGCATGCTGTAAACCCATATGTGGAGAGTACATTTTTAATGTTGTGTAATAGATTTGTAATAGTACACAATAAAATTGTTTTTATGGTACACAGTTTCTCTACTATATGTCCACACAAAGTCCATGACTACATATTCTGTTCATAGTTGTACATGGTGTGAATATACCCTTAAAGTAGAGAGGGGCTGCTGTTTTCTTTTTTTTTTTTTGTGTTCGCTGTTTGTGTCCCTATTAGGGCTTACTCTTTTGCTACACTATGACCAATACGGCTGTGTGAATAAGGTAAATTCTCTTCAGGGTTTGAAGTTTTGTTTTAGGCTTGTCATAGGACTTGACATGAATAAATTACCCATCATAACCTTTTTTTTTATTTTTATTTAATATAGTGCCTGGCATAATTGTATCCTAGTAAACCACAACCCAATTTAGCAAGCCCACACTGAAATACATTCAGGCATGCACTAGTTTTATGATTGACCACCCTCATCCCGTAAGCCGAAATGCTACTAAAACAGCTCTGTAAACACATCCTTGCAGTCTGCCAAAAATGATGATGAAGAGCACCCTGAGCACAATGTTGCCCTCATAAAACTTGATTGTGTCCTACAGTGTGTGAGCAGAGACCTACTCTAAATTATTTATTTGCTGAACATTTAGCACACAGAGCTGCAGCTATTCACTGTACACTGTGTACTGTACGCTGCCGAGGAGAATACAAAATGAAGTGAAAATCTGTTTTTAGCCCAGGACCAAGCTGAATATCAAACATATACTCACAACGGACTTACTGGCCTCAAAGAAAGGTGCCCAGAAATCCCAGCTATGGTATACAACACAATGACTGACAGACAAGTTTTAATAGCTCTAGCATCTGGTTTCTTCCACTGATAGGTGGCAATAAATCTATCATCAAAATTAAAGTGATTGTAGCTGTCTGACATCACTCAACCAATCCAAACTCTGGACTTTAATGTCGGAATCCATCCAGATGCCAGATGCCTGAGCCAGCGGCTCCCGCCCCCTCCGCAGCCTGGCTCTGCAGTGAGTGCTGGAGGGGCAGAGCATAGAGTCAGTAACGGACAGTCACGGGCTCTCTGCTCGCTTGAGACTGAGAACTGAGCAATCAGCAGTCTTTGATTGCAAAGTTCTCGGTGTAGAGGCGGTGGGGGACAGATGCAGATTCGGATTGATACTGCATCCATTATTTAATCCCATATTTCCCTTTTAACTGCAACAAAGAATTAAAACAGATATACCGTATGTATCTCCCTTTTACTATTGCTATTGTCATGTTATTGACTCTGATAGGGGAATCTGATGTGTGGGAACACTCTGATGGGAACACCTGATGTAAGGGAGCACTGTGATTTTGGCAGCTGATATATGGGAGCACTTTGATGGGGGAATCTGATATAAGGGGGCACCCAGATGGGGACACCTGATATGAGGGCACACTGCTGGGGGAACCTCATGTATGGTGACACCTGATGTATGGGGGCACTCTGGTGAGGACACCTGATTTAAAGGGGTACTATGATGGGGACACCTGATATAAGGGGGTACTCTGATGGGAGTAACTAAACGAAGAGGTACACTGATGGGGACACCTTATGTAGGGTGGTTCTATTTTCTTTCACTTGCAAATAGAAATTCAGACCTCGACTGGAAGAAAAATTTAGCAACCGGACCTCCTTGAATTTAAATTCATTACCCCTGGTCTAGTAGATCAGATGACAGACAGATGTAAACGTACAAGCAGTCTGTTTACATTTGACTGCCCCATAGAGAACAGCGGGCTGTGTCCGTGTCTGCTCTGCACAAGTGGAGTGGACACAGACCTGTTATCCACCTAGTCAGCGGACGCTGAGCAGGCGGATTCACTTGACAGAGTCCGTCCATGTGAAAGGGACCTTAAGCAGCTGTCATGTGTCCCTATTTGAAGATTTTCCCTCAGTTCTTGTTTTAGGATCATCTTTCTAATTTGGATTTCCAGTCTCCATGAGAACTGTCATCAGGACAAATAGAGATGGTAAATCTCTAAACCTTTTAAGAGGGTCTAACCTTTTACCAATCTATCCAAAACTAGAAAAACGTTGTGCCTCTACATACACTTACAGGTTAAACAGTTGTAATGGATAGAACTGAAGCTGCATAATTCATTTTACTTTTTGTCTTCTTTCCTTTAGGGCGCCTTCAAACTAGCTTTGTTCTCTGAAGAGAAATCTGAGTTTGGATTGCTCTTCAGACAGCATTTGACAGGTGGTAAGGAGGCATTGTATCACCTCCTCATCACCAGCTTTCACCCCAAGAATCCCAACATTAGCATGCTGCAAACATGTTCATTGCATGCACTTGCAAAGTGCTTGCAGAGTTGCTCCATTCACTTGAAAGCAAAAGGGGCTATAATTACTGCTGTAGCATGTGTACCCCCAGCCACTGCAGATAAAAGGGGGTAGTAAAATCACAGTAAAATCATGGCTTAAATCCACAGTTTTTATTGCCCTCCAACATCATTTACAGGCATTGTTGTTTCTGTTTTCAAACATGATCAAGGTCCTCTTTAATAGAAATAGGTATTGGTGTTGCCTGACATGTAGCATAGAATGTGAAGGCTTTCCTCCTAAAAGCTGAAATGTGACAAATGGCTCTCGCTGCAATGTACTTTTTCGGCATGTGGATGAATCAGCTGCCAGCAAATAGGTGAACAGAAATGCCAAGGCAACTGTTCCTAAGTATTTGTCAGCCAAAGAAAATTATACAAATAAAAACACTTAAAGCGGACCTTGCATGAAAATGTGGAGTCTGCTTACCTTGACGCCCCCAACCCCAAATAAAACAAAAAAAAAATCAATAAAAAAGCTGAAACCAGTAAAATAAAAAGTGTAAAAAATGCATTAAACCCTGCCTTCTGGACACTTTCTGAAGATGCAGGTGCAGTCACCGGAGCCTCACCACAGGATACTGGAAAAGTTGCGCACCCCAAATCTCGGAAGAAGGCGCTATAGCACTGCACAAGAGTGTTTTCTCACAGGATTTGGGATCATCAGCTTCCCAAGGGTCCTGTCAGACGGCTCATTGATATCACCCAGATCTACACAAGCATTTTTTTCAAGTGTAAGGTATTTTTTACATTTGTGTCTGATGTTTTATTGTTTTATTCTTTTTTTGCTTGCAGTAAGTGTTTATTAGTGGGTTAGTGGGGGGGGGGGGGGGTTGAGTTGGTACAAGGTAAGTGGACCTTGCATTTGCATGCAAAATCAAAATCATAGTTCTGATTATGGTTACATTAAATAGATTATTTTAAAATAGTAAAATCAATATTTATAAAGTGTTGCACTGATCCTTTAGGCCCCATTCACACGTTTGAAGCTCACAACCTGAAGCTCCAAAATGCTTAATATAAAAAATCCCATAGCTTTCAATTGTGCCTGTTTACACTTGAGCATAGCGGTGAAGCTCAACATATACAGTATATTGCCTGTAATAAACACTATGTTGTATTGGACCACCTGCCTTTACATGCACATGAACTTTAATGGCATCCCAGTCTTAGTCCGTAGGGTTCAATATTGAGTTGGCCCACCCTTTGCAGCTATAACAGCTTCAACTCTTCTGGGAAGGCTGTCCACAAGGTTTAGGAGTGTGTCTATGGGAATGTTTGACCATTCTCCCAGAAGTGCATTTGTGAGGTCAGGCACTGATGTCGGATGAGAAGGTCTGGATTGCAGTCTCTGCTCTAATTCATCCCAAAGGTGTTCTATTGGGTTGATGTCAGGACTCTGTGCAGGCCAATCAAGTTCCTCCACCCCAAACCCGCTCATCCATGTCTTTATGGATCATGCTTTGTGCACTGGTGCGCAGTCATGTTGGAACAGGAAGGAGCCATCCCCAAACTGTTCCCACAAAGTTGGGAGCATGAAATTGTCCAAAATGTCTTGGTATGCTGATGCCCTAAGAGTTCCCTTCACTGGAACTAAGGGGCCAAGCCCAACCCCTGAAAAACAACCCCACACCATAATCCTCCCTCCACCAAACTTTACACTTGGAACAGTGCGGTCTGGCAAGTACTTTTCTCCTGGCAACCACCAAACCCAGACACGTTTATTGAATTGCCAGAGAAGCATGATTTGTCACTCCAGAGAACATGTCTCCACTGCTCTAGAGTCCAGTGGCGGCGTGCTTTACACCACGGCATCTGATGCTTTGCATTGCACTTGGTAAGGCATGGATGCAGCTTCTCGGCCATGGAAACCCATTCCATGAAGCTCTTTACACACTGTTGTACTAATCTGAAGGTCACACGAAGTTTGGAGGTCTTTAGCTATTAACTCTGCAGACAGTTGGCAACTTCTGCGCACTGTGCGCTTCAGCATGTGTTGACCCCTCTCTGTCATTTTACGTGGCCTATCACTTCATGGCTGAGTTGCTATTGTTCCCAGTTGCTTCCACTTTGTTATAATATCACTTGGCCATGGAATATTTAGTAACAAGGAAATGTCACGGATGGACTTATTGCACAGGTGGCAACCTATCACAGTACCACGCTTGAATTCACTGAGCTCCTGAGAGCGACCCATTCTTTCACAAATGTTTGTAGAAGCAGTCTGCATGCCTAGGTGATGATTTTATACACCTGTGGCCATGGAGGTGATTGGAACACCTGAATCCAATGATTTGGAGGGGTGTCCCAATACTTTGGGCAATCAAGTGTACATGAGCTTAATTTGAGTGTTTGTGGTCCCTATAGATTTCAATGGGAGTGTCTGAAAAATCCGCCAACATACATAAAAAAAAATGTGTGAAAACCCTTATTGTGAGATTTTATTCCCTAGTTACTCTAGCTTTCCTTTGGCTAAAAATAACTTTAAGAAATGCTCAATCTTCTGATACTCGCAAACATAAAAAAAAATGCCTTTACAAACACATTTTTTTTTAATAAAATGTAAAATGACCAAAGACAGCTCACGTGTGAATGCAGGATCAAGTGTATGGAAAATCTAACAATGAGCCTAGGTTTACACATATGCGTTGCCAGTTCACTCAGTTTCAAGTGCAATTCCAGGAGCAGCAGCATATGCATTGCTGCTTGAACAGCAATGCCATTTTGATGCGATGTTTGTGCAGTTGCGTTTTTACACCTGTTATATTCACGATTCTACCGCATCTATCTGAACACCCTCCACAGGAAGATATTTCATTTCACTTGTCATGCAAACTCAGACTCTAAAATTGCATCACAAAAAGTACATGTGTGAACCAGGGCTAAGGCCACTTTCACAATGCCATGCTGTGGTTTGGCAACAATGCAGGCGCAGCTCAGTGTACCCACCATTTAATGCAGGTTTCATGCAGGTTACCCATGTTTTCTTAGATTTCTATCAGATCAGGCTTTTGGTTCATTTTCTGACAGTGCACAAAAGATGCAGCATGCAGAACATTTGGTGCGCTTTCAGAAAACCCTGGGTTACCCGCATGAAAACCGCAGGTCCAATGCACTGCACCTGCACTCCGGCAGTGTAAAAGCACCCTTAATCTCTCTTATTTGTTCCCTTTTGGACTGATATTCATTGAAAGTCTTTTATTATATCTGTTCAGTATATCTGTGAGCTGATAATATCCTGAACTCTCTGCTTCTGGTCTGTTATCATTCTGCTATCTCTGTGGACTACAAAACACCTCCCTGTCATGGAGAAGAGAGGGAGGTGTTATGTAGTCCTAACACACTCCCTCTCCTAGGGTGGCAACGTTGCTCAGTACAGTTGTCACCCTAGGACAGGAAGTGAATTAATGACAGGGTTACTTGAGTAAAGTTAAGGGAAAAAGTGTGAAATAAGAAAACTAATGCAACCACCACATCGAAGGGTCAATAAGAGACAATGCTACCAATTTGTGTTCTTGGGTTTAGATACAGTTTAATATGAGATGTGAAAGCAGACTGCAACAAGCCTATAAACAGATCATTTATGATGGCTTCAGACATGTCGGAAAGCAATAGGGAGCAGTAAGGAGATGTTTACACTAGGGATGCACTGATATATCGGTGGCCAAAATGTATCGGCTAAAATAGTGTTAGCTGCATTTTGTCGATAGCAGAAAAGGTGCCAATAAACGCGCTATTTAGAGTGTGTTTTTCATAGGTCATATGACTTAAAAAATGCATCAAAAACGCAACACGGGCGGCACAGTGGCTTAGTGGATAGCACTTCTGCCTGGCAGTACTAGGGTCGTTGGTTCAAATCCCAACCACGGCACCACCTGCCTGGAGTTTGCATGTTCTCCCTGTGCCTGCGTGGGTTTCCTGCGGGTACTCCGGTTTCCTCCCACACTCCAAAGACATTCTGGTCGGTTAATTGGATCCTGTCTAAATTGTCCATAGTATGTGTATGTTTGAATGTGAATTAGGGACCTTAGATTGTACCTCCCTTGAGGGTTAGGGACTGATGTGAATGTATAATATATATATGTAAAGCACTGCGTAAATTGACAGCGCTATATAAGTACCTGAAATAAATAAATAATAGTGTGTTTTCAATGCATTTCAGGCCTGGTTCACGCCAATGCAGGTTGCGTTTTGTTTGTTTTTGCACGTGCATTTTTTTTGCCCAACTTGTTGCTGGGCAGATTAAAAACACAAAAACGCATTAAAACCATGCTACATGCATTTTCTCCAGCATCTCCACTGAAATCTTCTGAGCCAAAAATGCAACGTTTTGCGTTTAAAAAAGTCCCCGACCCTTTCCAAAAAGGCAGCAGCTCAAAACAGCATAGACTTGAACATGTCCCATAGATAACCATGTCAAATGGATTGTAGTGCGATTCTGCAAAAAGCACTAAAAAACGCATAAGTCTGAACCAAGCCTAAATGGGGAGGTGCATTTTTGGAGCAATTTTTTTTTAAACTGACCAAATATGAACCAAAAATGCGTCAAACAGTTTGCAGAACACACTGCAAGGAAAGCACAAGAGACCAGCGTGAAGATATCCATTGACTTGAGCTTTTCTTGCGCTTTTTTTTTATGTAAAAGCGCTTCAAAAACTGCTCAGTGTTAAAGCAGCCTAATGGCTGAAAAGGTGCTGAAAATAAATTCATATTTATTTAAATTCAGGACATTAATTAAAAAGTCGAACATAATACAATTATGTTTATATATATTTTTTTTAAACTGTCCATTTCGGTTTCGGTTTTCGGTCAAATGCATCTTGAAATTTTCGGTTTCGGTTCGGAATTTTCATTTCGGTGTACCACTAGTTTACACACACAGGCACAAGGACTGTATCCACTATAATAATGCATCCACTATAATAATTACACTTTAACAACACAATCAATGGCCTGCTGATGAAACGTGATGATTTCAAGATATAAACAATAGCAGTTTAGTTTTACTTCACTATTCAGTAACATTCTATGTCAATAGTAGACATTGTACAGGCAAATATTACCTTCTGCAAACATGGATACCAGACAACAAACTCAAAGCATTTGGAACCATTAGCCAGTTCAGATTTCCATTTGCATTCTGTGTGCCTGACAACCAAGCTTGTCATTGTTTCTGGAATTATTTCAGGTGTCACAAGTTGACAGAAGAAGGCACATCTACCAGGCCTCCACTACAAAGCCTGACTACAGTTTGACATTATATACTACTAATGCAGGCCATAGATGGGTCGAAAATCAGCCGATTTTTCAGCCGAAAATAAAATCGGCTGATTTTCGGATCGTTAGTGGGCTAAATTTTGCCCATCGACCGATTTTCGCGCCAATGATGGGCAGATCGGCCGATCTTTTACCGATAAAAAAATCTGCGCATGAGCAGTGACCTGCAAGAGGAAGACAAAAAGAAGAAGATAAAAGAAGAAGAGGATGAAGAAGAAGAGGAATATGATGAAGAAGAGGATGAAGAGGAGGATGAAGAAGAAGAAGGAGAAGGAGAAGAGAAGAAGAGGATGGAGAAGAAGAAGAGGATGGAGAAGAAGAGGATGAAGAAGATGAAGAAGAGGATGAAGAAGAAGATGAAGAAGAGGATGAAGAAGAAGAAGAGGATGAAGAAGAAGAAGAAGAGGATGAAGAAGAGGATGAAGAAGAAGAAGAGGATGAAGAAGAAGAAGAGGAAGAGGATGAAGAAGAAGAAGAGGAAGAGGATGAAGAAGAAGAAGAGGAAGAGGATGAAGAAGAAGAGGATGGAGGATGAAGAAGAAGAGGATGAAGAAGAAGAGGAAGATGAAGAAGAGGATGAAGAAGAAGAGGATGAAGAAGAAGAGGATGAAGAAGAAGAGGAATTCCAGTCTGGCAAAAAGTGTCCCTGCAGAGAGCTCCACTATTTCTTTGACAGTTCCTTGACATTTATAGCGGTTGCAACAATGTATCTATTTGTTTCCGAATAAAAACATCTGTATCCTAAATGGATACAAATAGATACATTGTTGCAACCGCTATAAATGTCAAGGAACTGTCAAAGAAATAGTGGAGCTCTCTGCAGGGGCACTTTTTGCCGGCTGTAGACGGGATGAAAATCGGCCGATTTTTTTTACCGTTGAACGACCGATTTTTCGGTTTTTTAAAGAAAAATCGGCCGATTTTCGACCCGTCTATGGCCTGCATAAGATATAGTAGTCACTTTGTAGAACATCCAAAACTGTTCTATAGAAGGGGAAGTCATCATCCGTAACCTAATTATCACAGAGGAACGGACTGTTCCCTCCTCTGAGGAATCATACTTATGGTCAGGCAGGACTCAGGAGGACACCTATTGTCTGCAACAGTAGGCTGTCTTGGACCACTCCTCACACAATGTTTAAATAAAGAAGGTATAAACGGACACGTCCGACTAAAGTTAAAGTGAACATGTCCTGTCTATCCGAGAGAATATTCTAATCACTGACAAACTGCAAGTACCTACATATCTTTAAATCTGATCCTATGTGCCTATGTGTCTCAATCCGAACACAAATTCTTGTCTTCCTGCCAAGTAAAGATTAAAGTGTTACTAAACCCACAACAGTAAAATCAGTCTGTATATGCAGTAAAGCATGCTTGTTATACTCACTGTGGAACTTAAGGGGTTAATCCTCCGCATTGTGTAAAAAGGCTGTTTGATCCTGTCTTCTCTGATCCTCCACATCTTCTACTGTCCCCAAGCCATCTGCTGATAGTACACAGCAGCATTGGCAAGTCTGCACATGCTCAGTTTGGTGTGTATTGCTAGAGAGTTTTTTTTTTCTTTTTTTTTTTTGGGAGGGTGCATGTGGTTGGCACAGGGCCAATCAGTGCTATTTGGACAGAGGGTTAGGGGTCATACAGCCTCATAGGAAAGTCTCCTCCTACAAGATTAACCAGTGTGCGGCCAGACACCAATAGAAGTCACAAGGCTGCTATATACCACTGGTGAGAAAAGGAATTTAGCAGTTTATATTTACTAAAATAATTGCATTTCAATGTTTTGTGTACTGTGGGAGACCAGATATAGTGACTGCAGGGTCCTGGGTTTAGTAACACTTTAAGCCCAATCCTCCCAGGTTTTGTCCCTGCCATGTAAATGTCCCACTTCATAGCCTCTACTGGCCACTGTGGCTCTGGCATTTGACCCTTGATCCACCATCTCACCCCCACATATGCCTCCATCCCCATCACTATGAGGAGCTGCCTCAGTGGCCAACAGGAATATGCAGGAGGTAGGAAAGCTTCAACCCCAGGAATTTCTGAAGTTTTGCCCATCAGAGGTGCATTAAGTCAGACCTCCCACATTAAAAACGCCAGCGCTATTATAATGTGTTTAACCCTTTTGCTGCCGGAGCCATACAAAAGTTCATTTTAGGGCACATAAGCGCAATAAATCATCCAACTTGTTGGTAAAATATAAAAGACAAGTTTGCACCCTGTAAATAGAAACCCAACATGTCAAACCTTAAATTTGCTTGCGCCTGTGAAATGGCGGCAAACTTCAGTACCCTACATTTTTCATAGGTAACACTTTAAAAGCCCCCTTAGCTCATCAGTTTAGGATTAGGGAGGGGTTTTGGTGCTAGAAATATAGCTCTCACTCGGGTGTGTATGGTGATATATAACATGTGTATCGCAATTGACGTTTTAATGCGTTCTCACACATTCTTTCCCCAGCCAAGCTGGCTGGGGACACTAACAGGTTGTCCTGGAAGTGACATTTTGCATGTCGCTTCTGGTTCAGCAACCAGAAAGGGAGGAGAACGGACCAGTGTCCACCCTGCTACCTCCCCCCACCTGGCGGCCCCCGCTATAACAGTCTCGGGCCCGCAGATGGGTAAGCCCAAGATACATAGTGTGGGGGGAGGTGCGAGGGGGGCGGCTCTGTTACTGAATGTGTGTGGAAGCAATTGGTTGGCAACGCAGCCACCAGAATGCTTCCAACTGACGAATGTACCCCTCCACAGTCAGCTCTGTACCACAAACAGATCTAGCAGCGAAAGAGTAAAAGGCATCATTTACCTTCACCAGAAAACTGCCCATGCAGGTAAGGGGTGGCTGTAGATAACAACAAACTGCACAGCTTTGACCAAAGTTGAAAAGTGGCCTTGTTATAGATATAAGCCATTTATGTACCCCCCCCCCCCCCGAAGCCTGAATGAAAAACTCCCAAAAACTGCATCATCCCATCCTGCTTTGTTGCTAAGTCATTGCTAAGAGACTCCCCACCATCACCGGTGCAAGCTCTTTCTCTGATTCAAACCCCCTCATACGCACTTTCTCTGATGCAGTACCTCTGAGCCCAATGTTTGTAAGCAATAATGCAGAACAGGATGATACAATCTCTGGGAATTTATCAGTCAGGCTTTAAGAGGTACATAAATGTCCTACATACACCTATAACAAGGGCATTATTTAGCTGTGGTCAAAGCTGTACAGTTTGTTTTTATCTACTGGCACCTTTTACCTGCATAGGCAGTTTTTAGGGTAAAAGTGAACTATGCCTTTAACCACTTGCCTATTGGGCACTTATACCCCCTTCCTGCCCAGGCCAATTTTCAGCTTTCAGCGCTGTCGCACATTGAATGACAATTGCACGGTCATGCAACACTGTACCCATTTGAAATTTTTATAATTTTTTTTTTTCACACAAATAGAGCTTTCTTTTAGTGGTATTTACTTGCCACTGGGTGTTTTATTTTTGTGCTATGAACAAAAAGAGAGCAAAAACTTTGAGAAAAAAAAGTCTTTCATTGTTTTGTATTATAAAGTTTTGCAAACAGGTAATTTTTCTCCATCACCGATGTGTATTGATGAGGCTGCACTGATATACAGCACTGATGGGCACTGATGAGGTGGCACGGATAGGCAGCACTGATGGGTACTGATAGGAGGCACTGATGCTGCTGCACTGATGGGCAGTACTGCTGGGCAGCACTGACAGGCGGCACTGCAGGGCACAGGTGGGTGGCACTGATAGACACAGGTGGGTGGCAACACAGGGCACAGGTGTTTGGCACTGATGGGCACAGGTGGGTGGCACCACAGGGCACAGGTGTTTGACAGTGCAGAGCACAGGTGGGTGGCACTGATGGGAACAGGTGGGTGGCACTGCTGGGCACAGGTGGGTGGCACTGATCATCAGCACACTGATCATCAGTGCTGATCCCTTTGCTGACAATTGCCAGTTCTCAATAGTACTTTCCTCACGCTGTGACAGCGTGCTAGAACATTGCTCAGACACTCCCAGCCATTACTGCTCACCCCCATCATCAAAGAAGTGAGCTCTCAAGCCCCTGCACATGTGTGGTCCACTATCTCCTCTGTTGCAGCAAGCTTCAGCCCAGAGCTTCTGTGACAGGAAAGAGAGAGTACAAGCGAAGGGGTTTGAATTAGCTGAACATGTCTTAGCAACGTCCTAGCAACAAGGCAAGACAGGATGATGCCACCTCTGGGAGTTTTTCAGTCAGGCTTCAAGAGATACGTAAATGAAATACACCTACAGCAAGTACATTATTCAACTTTGGTCAAAGTAGCAGTTTCTTTTTATCTACAGGCAACGCTTACCTGCATAAGAAGTTTTTTATGAAGGTGAATGAACCCTTTAAACTCAGTTAAAAGAAAGGAATTGATCTGAAGATGAGATTTAATGCTTGTTTGCCCTTTACAGTAGCCAACAGACATCAGTGCAGGCAGAACTCTTCCAGACAAAAGCTACTGCTTCCCAAAGATAGGCCTATAGGTATTGATATGACAGGCACACATGTACATGAATTAGTCTGGATAAAATATATCAATGTAAGTTTGGGTCATGCAGGCAAATCTGACTGCAATCTAGTGTCTATAACCACAATCACACGCCTATTGGCGCACATGATGATTTGCATGTAATGGTTTTTATCAGACGAATGGAAGAGCGCTCACATAATTGCCTTTTCTGTGACCTTGAGATGATAGAAAAAAGATGTGGCAAGCATGGGAAGAGAAATTCAATCTCTTTGAACATGAACACATTTAGCTGTGTCTGTATGATGTATACATAATTGTGGCATTGTCTAGTATTCCATATTATCCCCACTATTATCCAGAGACTCTGAAAATCGTTCACTAAATTCACCAAAACAGAAACATTGCCCAAATGTTAGTTTCCCAAAATATTAATAGCAGAGTAGTGATTTATGTAAAGAAAGAGAATTAAAGTGTGTACAATAATGACTGTGACATGTAACTAATCATGAATATTACCTCTTAACAATTAACTCTTAAACAACTCCGTCACTTAAAATATATGTGAACCCTCACCTTGCAAAACAGTCCTTTCAGTTTAAAATATAAATGAAACGCAAAACAATTGTGAAAAAAAAAAACATTATAAGTACCTTTTTAATAAGTGATCACATACCCTCTGTTCCCAGCTGCATAAGTGGCTCAGAGAGCTGGAGGAGGAGAGACAGCTGCACACTGGTCTTCCCAGTGAATGGTTGTGCAAAGGGGAGGGAGTGTGTCAGCACAAGTCTAATCATTGGAAAGTAGACTGAATTACCAGCACAGCCAGAAAACTGGCCATGCTGTGTCAGTGTGGTCAGTTTTTAAATAGAAAATGCCTAGTCTGGTCAGTTTTTAATAAGATACTGGCAGGAACACCAAGGATTTCACACAAAGAAAGCAATACAAATCGGGCAGTATACTTTTTCATACAAGTACATGGTACAGCAGGCACATATCAGGAATATGAAATGTTGGGTTTACATATTCTTTAAATAAAAGTGTTCAAAAGTGTCACCTATGAAGAGGATCATTAAAGCCCACTTCTCCATCACCCTTTCAACGCATTGAAGAGAAACTGCCACTTGAAGAATCACAATCTCACTTGTGAGAATTCAACACACACGAGAGTGTTGAATGTCCTGTGCCCCTCTGTGCTCTGTGGTTCCTCCTGCTGGCCCTTACACAGTCAAACCATTAAACACAGCGGGGGACTAGAAATCTACTAGCCACTAATAATGGAACTGCTTCCCTATACCTGCCTTTACTCTTATCTTTTAGATTCCGAGAGAGGGTCAGAAGTGTACAGGTGCTGCAGCCATTATACATACAAAACAAAACTGCAAGGAAAAGGGGAAGGGGTTTTTAGCTAGAAGAGACCTACAGAGTCTCCAAAACTCTCCCCCCTTATTATTTTTTAGGGTTGAATTAAAGCGAAGTTCCCCCCAAAAGTGGAAGCTCTGCTGATCTGCCTCCCCCCCCCCCCCCCTCTGCTGCCACATTTGGCACCTTTTTTTTTGGGGGGGGGGGGGGGCTGGTACCTGGTTCTGGTACTAGGGAAGTCTGGCCCCCCTTCTTCCTCCCCGCAGCCCTCTGGGACACTGCTCAGGTCCGAGAAGACTGCAGCCCATTCACAAAGCACAGCGCGTTTCGCGCATGCGCAGTAGGAAACTGTCTGTGAAGTCACAAGGCATCACTGCCAGTTTTTCTTAGTCAAGATGGCAACGTCAACACCTGATAGCCAATTGAAGAATCGGCTGGGGGTGAGGACACCGCGGATTCCCTGGACAGGTAAGTGCCCTAATTTTAAAAGTTAACAGTTACAGTATTTCTAGCTCTGGACTTGTATTTTTTTTGGGGGGGGGGCGGGGACTGAACTCCGCTTTAAATGTTAAAGCGTATGTGTAGCCAAATGTTGCCATCTGTGTCTCTGCTAATTAAATTCATCCTCTCTATATATCCTGGTGGCACTTGTCTCTAAGACAGAAAGTGATGGGGAGTCCAAAATTTTAAAGCTGCAATCACAAAAAAGGGTAGATTTTCCAATGGGGACATATGTACAGTAACGTATTCTGGGCACTTGTCCCTAAAAGCATAGGGTCCTAAACGCAAGTATCAATCAGAATGGTGTTCAGTCCTGTCCAACCTCAACCCGCCATAGACTCGAAATGCTGCCAGCAGCAGGGCTGGATGCTGCACCTATGCCTCCTGGGTGCACTAATACATTGATATGGGATGAACAGATGCCAGATGCCCCATGTGCAAGGGACCTTATATATTTCAGGCAGCTGGAAATGGAAAGGAAGAGGCCTAAGAAGGCTTAGAAAGGCTGGAGAGCAAAGGAAGGATCTCACCAGTGGAGGAATTCTGATTCATAGCCCATGCAGTAGGGTAGAGATAGGCAGGTAATACAGGAAGCTACAGCATGGCTGGCTCTGAGCAATCACTACCCAAATGTATCAGAGCACTTTCGGCTTTGGGGTGTCCATTTAAAATGGCCAGCCTTTGGCCAAGCAGATGTAGCTCTGGGGCAGGTATGTACGGGCAGCTCTACCCTCAGAATTAAGCCACTTTCTAAAATGTGCCGGATTACTACAGGATAAGTCCAACAACAAGCTTTAAAGGATAAGTTCACCTGTTTTTAGGGTGGAACATGTAACATGTTCCCATAGCCGCAGCTGCCGCCCACCGTCCCCCCTCCCTCTGACAGATAGTATGGGGAGAAGTCTCCTCATACTATCTGTCAAATTTGAAAACAGCACAGCCTTAGGCTGTAGGCCTGTAGTTTTCCATGGTGCTGGTAGATCATTGAAGCTTCCTGTCAGAATATCTTCTTGCTCGTACATCCCATAGGGCAAGCAGATATTCTGGCAGGTCTGCAGGAGACCTGCATGGCATCAGCGATCTACTGATCGCTGGTGCAATGCTTTCCAGGCACCTGTAGACAAAAATAATAAATGCAAATTTTTTTACCTGCAAAAAAATTTAATTTATTATTTTTGTCCAAAAGGTGAACATATCCTTTAATTAACATTTTTACTCAGCACTGGGAGCATAGTTATTGCTATACTTCTGGTGCTCCACGCTGGTTGTTTTGGTCTCAGCTTCAGCAGCTGCAGAATTGCATGCAGCCACTCTGTCTGCCCCTCCCCTCCTTATGCCCAATCACTGAGCACTTTGCATTATATGAACTCATTCACAAAATACAAAGTCTTCTGTGAATGGACAGTGGAGGGGAGAAACAGGCAGAGCAGCTGTTGTGTGAGAAAGCAGTGTCTCTCCTGTCAGAGTACTGGGAGTAAAACTATCAGTCGCAAATAAAAAAGTCCACAAAGTCGTATGTACCTCATTGGACTTAACCCATAGTAAGCCAGCAGATTTTAGAAGACAGCTGAATTACTGAAGTTTAGCTTTAAGGGAAATCAGCTCCAGCCACTGCTGTTATAAATATGCAGCTCACAAGGAGAAGGAGCAAAAAGGGAATCCCAAACAGTGTACATTTATAGTAAAAACAAATATATACAGTATATACCAACACACTGAAAGAAATCACAGAAATGCAGATACCCAGAATGTCATGGCATCACTACCTCTATCCAACACGTTTTGCTGACATCCAGCTAAAGTCTGGCTTTGTACTTGCCTACAATACCAACTCACGCTTGTCTTTTTCTCCAATTCTTGCAGTGAAAGTTTCTGAAATCCTTCGAGATTTTGTATCCAAAACATTTTTTTTTTTCATTTTCGATAGAGAAGGGGATGGCTATAATCTATGTCAGTTTTTTTTTTATTTGCCATCTGTATCCCATTGGGGAGATTTCCCTTCACTTCCTGTACTATAGCAAAACAGGAAGTGAGAGGAGATCCCTGCAAATTAAGGAAAATCCTCAGGGCTCCCCAGGTCACCAGAACTAGTGTTCCCACTAGTGTTTTACTGTTCTGGGGACGACCCAAAATTTGGGATCTGGGACAAATAGAGAGGGCGAATCTCCCCAACGGGGGCAGAGGTAGCAATAAAAATTGACAGGTGTTCTAATCCATCTCCACTCTATCCAAAATTAAAAAAAAAAAGGTTTTGCCTTTAGTACTTTACTTTATTACCACAGAGCTATCCTTTCATGTTATTTAAGTTATTGCAGTTATATTGTATAATATAATAGTCTCTCATTTTAAAACTTTGTCCAAGAAAATGTACCTGTTGCTACATTTCGATTGGTACAAAAAAAATAGAATTTATTTAACCTCTTGGCGCTGGCCGAACGCAAATGTGCGGCCTCCCGGCGTCTGGGCCTAGACGCCGAGTGACCACACATTGCGTTCAATTAAAAAAAAACATATGTGCTGAGAGCGCGCTCCCAGCACACATGTCCGGTACTCACGGAAAGGTCCCGATCTCCTCTTTCGATCAGGATCTTTCTCGATCATGTGACCGCCATGACAGCGTGTCACAGCGGTCACATGACCTAAACCTCTCCCTGCCTCCCGGCTTCTGAAACCCTTAAAGGGTCGGGAGGTGCCAGCGCCAAGGGTTTAATGACGTCTGTGCCCAACGTTTTTTTTTTAATTTTGGATAAAGTACAGAACTCTTATTAAATTTTCATTGCTGTCTGTATCCTCACTGGGTAAATCCACCCTATTTGTTCCGATGTCCACTGTTACTAAGGCAGAAAGTGATGGGAAATTCAAAGCATTACATCCTCAGAACAAGATGAGAGACTCTGCCAATGGGGACACCTGCTCTGGTGACAGCTATGTGGGGGATTCTTCCTCACTTATTGAGTAAGTTTGTTTCTCTCACTTCCTGTTGCATCTCCAGGGCAGGAAGTAAAGGAAATCTACCCAATGGGACACTGGCAACAAAAATAGAAAAAAAAACAACCCC